>NW_028301271.1:900000-982293 GCF_061612785.1 Hesperophylax consimilis
AATTGAAACGTTGCTCCAAATGGCTTTAGCCGTGTTTAGTGACTAGATCTGAATAGCCAGGTACTTCCCCACCTTCCTCTTTCCCTTCCCCACTTACCTTCAGCCTCACAACATCCCCCAATTGGGGATGCCATAGTCTCACTGGCTCCAGACGGGAGCAGTTGGGACTCTTGTGAGGTATTCACTATAAAAAAAGGCACGAACAAGATAATTCGTGCCGTGTCCTTCAAGTATTTACCTAAGCTAACATACTTTAACATGTGATCGCAATGAATTATCAGAACAAGTAAGCGCGTTAATCTAACAAGAAAGGCGGAAGATGTTTAATCCGGCTCGAAGGACCAAAATAAATGAGACTGTATAATAAAAACACAATAAATTATGATGAGCCACAAAGTGAATGCTTTTTACAATTACGTAAATGAGACTGAGTTAGAATAATAATACTAATGTTTGGATGATTTGTATAGCGTCGTTTTTGTGCAAAATCACCTCAAGCTAGAACAGAAAGGTGTGGCTTTTTATCCATTATGTAGAGCGAATGCAGTATAAGGAGAATAAACGATTCAAATCCGAATGGTAGCAGAAGTCGGGGACGCCGGAGGAAGACATGGCACGACCAAGTGAATCAGATACTTGAGTAGGGCCATGTCAAGAGTCAGAATAATAGAAGAGTATGTATGAATGTGAATGAGGCAAGGAGTATGTGCCAAGACCGAGTTGTTTGGCGGTCCGTCCTCTCTGCCTACCCCTTCAGAAACGGCGTGTTGGTTGGTTAGTTAGTTAAATATCTGTTGTACCGTATCTTTTTTCTTGTATAAATCAAAACAGGCGGCTGGTGTTGAGCGGGAATTTAAACCTTATCACCATTTACATAGGGAGTGTTGTTGTTAGCGACCCGATTCCAAATATAACCTGACGTGGTGCATCGCCACAATAACACACAGAATAATAAAATCATTGATATGCGCATAGGTTTGTTAATTTACTGTATACTGATGGCCTCCATGGTTTACGAATCAGTAATCTCAGTATCGCCCTGGTGAAATATCACCTCTCAGAATGTTCTCAGTTGCTTAGAAATTTGAACTGTCAGTTTCATCCCCATCTTTCCCTCCCTATATCCGTCAGCCTCACAACATACCCCAAATGGAATGACATAGTTTCAGTGTCTACCTGTTTAGAGTTAATGTTTACAAAAAGGTTCACCTGAGATGCTACTGTATAATTTTTGTTATAAATACACTAAGTAGTATTCTTATTTTCCACAGATGCGAGACCAGGCCCGGCCCTGAGTTCCTACTCCGGTCCTACACGTTCCACTCCAACAGCTCATTCCGCCTAGTACAACACTATTACGCTCGACATTGCACGAGCCCCGTGTACACAGCCATAGCGCGGGGCAAGCTGCGTGCGGGGGGGCTGTACTCGCTTACCAGGGTGGGACTGGTGCCTCACACAGCCGAGGTAGCACAACAGCTGGCCGCTAAGATCTTCAGCACTTGTCCTGGTAAGATTTATACCTAACTCTACGTAACATAACCTAACTTTTCAAAACCTAATATGTATACTGTATACCCAACATAAATAACAAATCCTTACAAAAGTAATGCTGATGTGATTACAGTTAAAAGTAAGTAGCTTGCCGCTAAGATCTTCAGCCCTTGTTCTGGTTAGATTTATACCTAACTAAACTTACAAAACCTAACATAACTGTACCGGACAGCAGATGGATATACCTAAATAATTATTAAATAATCAAGAAAATGAATATTTGTCTGATGTAACGCATTGTACGATGAAGAATCCTTTGTTGTTTAGTCGCACTACAAACCGTGGGACCTTAGCATATTTAAGAATAATAATAGATTTAAGAATAATTGCTCCACATTTACACGTGTAGAAATTATTGTATTCGAACCACGTGTCATATCGCCAGTTCAAGGGTGAATTAGTCGCACGACAAACCGTGGGACCTTAGAATATGTTTATAGTTAAGAATAGTTGCTCCACATTAACACGTGTAGAAATTATTCAATTTGAACCCAATAAATACGCCAACAACTGGCTCAAGTGTAAGCGAGATTCAAAAATTCAAACGTAGTTCGGCCGCAGTCCGGCGAGCGCGCCTCAAAGCTCGTGAACTTTTAAAATTCGAACAACTTAGAAATTTAAAACAGTTATTGGCGGGATTTTAATAATATTTTGACGTTTCTGGTTTATCTCGTGTCACAGTTTTCAAAATACGAATATACATTCGAATCAGTGATTTGTTTAACCACAGTGGTTGTTGGAATATGACAGAAAAACAATAAACTTTTTAGTGTTTTGTGAATTTAACTGAATCAAAATGTTTAGATATTCACAGATGGACTTTGCAATTTATTTTGCTCTCATATTTGGTAAGTAATTGTACAAAAATTTCTATTACTACTAAATTTGTATTTGAATGCACTTTTTTAAGCTGTTTAACAATCATTGATTAAAATGCATTTGCTTCAATAATAATAATAATAATAATAATACCAAATTCCTGTAATATTCAAAAATCTGTTAGCGAAAAAATAAGAAAATACACAGATTTAGGAAATGAAATAAAAAGAATTTGGCATTCTCAGACTATAAAAATATTACCATTCGTTATTTCGGCTACTGGCATTATACCTAGCTCTCTAATTAAAAATTTAGGCGTATTAGATCTATCAACAAAATTTATATATAAAGATGCAAAAGTCGGTCATTTTGAATACATGTAGGATAACAAAAGATTTTTTAAATATTTTTGTTGAGGGATCAGTAGGATTTATAGGCCCTGTTAGAAGTTCTACCGAGCCGAACCCTCTGATATGAAAATATCTGGAGACGGTGAATTTTTTTTCCCATTTGATATCTGGTGAGTTGACGTGTTGTTGTTCTTGTATTGTTTTGTATTTATTTTACTTATATAATGCACTTACATAGTGTTGATTGACTAGCTGATCATTTGTGGAAAAGTGAGTGGAAGGGTTTAGTTTTTCCTATGGGGAAGATTTAACCCGGACAACAAAATCGGAAGCATAAAAAAATGATTATTTGTAGAGCGCCGTTTTTGTGAAAAATCACCTCAAGGGCGCTGTACAATTTATTTCATAGGATCTACATTTGTTATTTAGAAAAGATACCAAAACATACTTACCTGGCAAGTCACTTCCGACAAACACACTTATATTAAAAAGTTTGCTTCCAAAGTTCCAATACCATTGTTTTGTATTTGATAATCGATGTTTTGATAATCATTGTTGCACATTGTAACCTGAAACGCTTTATCATGTACATATTTGGATATCTTTTAACCTAACATTCATTACCATAATTTGTGGAAGTCACTTTTCTATTATTATTAAAAGGGTCGACTCCCCCCAGTGCGGTTCCAAATTTATGTCGTACTTAACTAACTAACTAACCATCACGCCGTTTCCCCGCAGGGGTAGGCAGAGAGGACGGACCGCCAAACAACTCGGTCTTGGCACACACTCCTTGCCTCATTCACATTCATACATCGTCTCATACATACTCTTCTATTGTTCTGACTCTTGACATGGCCCGACTCAAGTATCTGATTCACTTGGTCGTGCCATGTCTTCCTTGGGCGTCCCCGACTTCTGATACCATTCACATTTGCATCGTATATTCTCCTTACACTCCTTTCTTCGCTCATTCGCTCTACATGCCCAAACCATCTAAGCGTCCCTTTCTTGATCTTACTCATTACGCTTACATCAGCCTTGCACTCTTTGCGGATATCCACATTCCTCACACGATCATACATGGTTTTACCACACATACGCCTCAGGGATCTCATTTCAACAGCATTCAATCTACTTTCATCCTTTCTTTGCCAGTTCCATGCCTCACTTCCATACATCAGGGTAGGTACCAGCACTCCATTGTGGACTGCTAACTTCGCTTCTTTTGACAATTTTTTGTTAGCGCCAACTGCGTTCAGTCCTCCATTAATGGAGTTACCTGCATTTACTCTTCTTTCAATATCTCTGTCAGCCTTCCCATCTCTCGTAAACATGCTTCCTAAATACACAAATTCATCCACCTGCTCCAAGTATTCCTCATTCACAGCTATATTGCACACTGTTTTCGTACTTTCTCTTTCAAACACCATTACTTTAGACTTACTTACATTCATCATTAACTCATTCTTCACGCATACTTCGTTCATCCTAGACACGAGAGACTGCAGATCATCCATACTATTAGCAATCAGCACCGCATCATCAGCATACAGCAGGCAACATACTTTCAGATTACTCAAATTCGCGCCCAATCCTACCTCTTTCAATTCTTGCATACAATTATCCATATAAAGATTGAATGTCGTACTTAATTTTTAAATGTTTATTTTAATATTTTTAAGAACATTAATATGTAGATAACCATATTAATAAATAATCTGATCCCAACCTAAAAACCAACAGGTGGTCCACTGGTGCACTGTTCCAAAACAAACAAATTACTCACCTTTAAGACCCGGAATTTTCAATTTCTACCGATTTATAAGCAGTTTCTCGCTAGCTCCTTAAGTCTTGAAGTTAAAAAAAAATAAATGTTATTTTTGAAGATTATATCTATACATTGGTTTTGCCGAATCGTTAACTATATGAAATTCCTTCGATAGAAAAAAATCGCAAAGCAAACTCCGAAACTTATTAAAAACACGTTTTGTTCTGTTATTTAATATGTGAAAGGAATTTAAAAAAAATTGAGTGTATGTTTAAATGCAAATAAAACTATAACGAGAGATTTTTGCTCTATTTTAAACGTGTTTTATTAAATATTTTCACAGCAGTCGCTTACGTCTGTTCATTTCAATCGCGTTAAATATTAGCGCGCTCTCTCTAACATTAAGATTTACATAAAACCATTTCAAACATTCGTCAGTCCCCGCGCAACTACTTCCGGAAAATACTAAGGTTTGTTTGCCATCGCGGAAACAAAATGATAGAAATCCTCTACATCCCATTTTAGTCCAGTCAGCCTGTGTTTTTATATGTAACTAAATAGTATAAAGCTAATTTTTTCCCCATCGACTACTACCATTTAGACAAGTGTTTAGAAAAAAGTCCCCGCCCCTACCCCCCTTGCTTCCCCCCCTGTGCCCCCCCAAACATGAAAAGTGTAAGGGTTTCGTAAATCGCGTCTATCTCAATTATTAAACAACATATCGGATTGAAATTTGTTTTATTCTCTTTGTTGTAACATTTTCTACAAAAAAAGTTCAGTTAACTTTCGTCGTAACTTTTACCGTTTGTTTGTAATTCGTATGATAAGGTAAAAAATTGTATATTTTTTGGCACATAATTTTATATTTTGTCACAGAACTTTTCAGGCCGACATTTTATGAAAAAATATTTCCCACAAAAGTTGTAGCCCCTATTATTACCTTTAAAATGATATAAAATAATACTTACTTTGTTGGAGATCCAGCGAGATTATCATGGCGGGTTCGGTCGAGGTGGGGCCGGCCGGCGCGGCGTTGCAATGCAGATATTGTTGTATAGTGATAGTGTTTTTTATCTTCAAGGTACACTATTGCATTTTCCATAAATAAAACTAATCGAGTCTCGGTGAAACCTAAATTCCCCACTTTTTAAATTTGTTTCAAATAATAATAAGTCCTTGTATACAGCGAAAATAGGTATTTTAAATAGTTTTTGGTTTGAAAATGCATGTAATATTTTTTAAAGATGTTATTTTAGAACAAAATAATTGCGGTATCTTAATTTGATCATATCCTAAACTTCCATGAGAGGTTCTTCATTTTCCTCGACTTCAACCAAAGTTACATTGCTGCATGATCCACCACAGCTTACGCTTCTAAAGAGAGCAAGTTAGCTGGCCAGCCGTGTATTGTCACTTTTGACCAACCACTTTTCCTGAAAGCAGTAGACATTGTTGCAAGTTCTTCTACAGAAAGTGAAATATCTGGAGTAATCGTCAGACTAGGCGGATTCCATCTTCTAATGAGTTTCCTTGGTTGCTTAGGAAAGTTTATGGAAGGTAGTGGAATCGAAGAAATGTGGACCTCTGTTTATGGAAAATCAACGATTCCTCACCTTATGTCAGGACATGCTTACGCAAGGTCTTATAGAGCTCACATGATGACCCAGGCAGCTTTGATGTTACTGCTATTCGAGGAATGTTCATCTCTTAAAGAAATGATTACAAACGACTTTAATGATATTCATATCCAAACAATTAACAAACAAACAACTGTTGAAGACGCCATGAGAGAGTGTAAAACAAATGAAATAATGACAAGACTAGAAGAAGTGTATGAAGATTTGGCTAAAACTAGTAGAACTTCAAAACTGTGGCTACAAGAGTTTAAATTGGTGAATTTGGCTCTAGACTTTATTCTGGCAGAGAGAATCGGCGATTGGAATTTGCACATTAATACAGTCAAGCAAATGATACCGTATTTCCATGCTGCTGGACATTTGCTCTACGCCAAATCCGCACACATATACATACAACAAATGTTGAGTCTACAATCGAAGATGTCAAATGAAGACTTCGAAAGGTTCGTCAATAAAGGTTTTTTTACAGTTCGGCGTACAGATGGATTTTTTACCGGTATCTGGACGGACATGACCATAGAGCAGACATTAATGCGATCATCAAAATCCATAGGTGGCCTTACTCATGGACGAGGATTAAGCGAGAGGACGCTAACCAAGTTCATTGCTTGCGCTCCTGCATCCCTACAAATTTGTGAGGCTTTCGAGAAGTTCTCTGGCTGCTTAACTCAGTTTAACGAACAGCACACTGAACTTAGATGCAGTAGAAGAGAAAGGGACTTGCAAGATATTAATAAGTTTCTCGGGTGGCTGCGTATCCATAATCCTTTCCGACAGAGCAACGATTTAATTTCTTTATCCTCTGGTCTAGTAGTGACAAGTTCGGGTGTAAACTGCGATGAAGCGTATGATGTAGGAATGAAATGCTTGAAAGACATCGAAGGAAATAATTTTGCAGATGTTAAATTGAAAAGAAAAAATAAAGTTAAAACTATAGGCTCCGTAGTAAGTGGTATAAATGTGAGATCTGAAGAAGTGCCAATTAATCCTGATCAGCTGTTTAATAGGGTTATATGTATGTCTCAAGGAACAAATAATCTCAAACAATACTTCAACTATGAACTTAGCCCATACCCTTTGTCTTTATTTGAAAACAATAAAATGATAAGAAAGGGAACTAAATCAAGTCTTATGAAAATATTTGAAAAGTGGACAGTTAGCAACGAAGTTTTTAAAAATTTGCCCCCAAAAATATATGTAGTAGATGGAGGGTATCTTTTGCATAATGTTATTTGGCCTGACAAAGTAACATATAGCAGCATCATAGAGAAGTATGTTGATACTGTAATGAAACGGTATGGGAAAGATTGTCATGTCGTGTTCGATGGGTATCCTGACTATCCCACCACAAAAGGGGTCGAACATATGCGGAGAAGTAAAAAAACATCTCTAGAAATGAAATTCAACGTTAATATGGAATGCTCTGTGAAGCAAAATGAATTTTTGGCAAATCCAAAAAACAAAAGCCAGCTTATTGAACAGCTCTCTCAGAAGCTTAATGAAGCAAACATTCCAACCATTGTGGCGGAGGAAGATGCAGATACTAAAGTGGTCGGAAGAGCAATAGATGTCTCCCAGATTCAAAGTGGGAGGCCTGTAGTTGTTGTCGGACAGGATACTGATCTTTTCGTTCTATTGTTAGGGCTACCACAATGTCAAAATGTGCAACTATTCTTTCACAAACCCTCTGGCACACCATCAACGTATGACATCAGCAAGATTCGTGAAGAGATTGGTGATATGAAGGATGTGGTATTATTTTTGCATGCTATCACAGGATGTGTTACCACATCTTATTTATTCGGTAAAGGCAAAATTAACGCGTACAAATTGCTAAGTTCATCAAATGATCTCCGCACAAAAGTTTTACAGTTTTATGAAAAACAGGCAGACAAAAATATTCTCAAAGAGGTAGGAGAGACTTTTGTCTTGAAACTATATGGATGCACAAGGTCTGCAAGTCTGAATGACAGTAGATATTCAATGTACCTTAAAGCTGTTGCAAAAATGTCATTAAAATCCAAATTTAAAATGGCGTCCCTCCCTCCAACATCTGATGCTGCTGAACAACACGCCTATCGAACATACTATCAGATTCAAAAATGGATTGGAGATAAGGAAATCAGCGCTACGGACTGGGGATGGATTTTAACAGACAACATGCTGTACCCAGTGCACTAAAAAAAACCACCGGTACCTGAAGAAGTTATAAACTTAGTTTCCTGCAACTGCAAAAAGGCTTGCAAAAATAATTGTAGCTGCTTTAAAGCATCACTTGATTGCACAGAAATGTGCGGGAGCTGTGGTGGATCATGCAGCAATGTAACTTTGGTTGAAGTCGAGGAAAATGAAGAACCTCTCATGGAAGTTTAGGATATGATCAAATTAAGATACCGCAATTATTTTGTTCTAAAATAACATCTTTAAAAAATATTACATGCATTTTCAAACCAAAAACTATTTAAAATACCTATTTTCGCTGTATACAAGGACTTATTATTATTTGAAACAAATTTAAAAAGTGGGGAATTTAGGTTTCACCGAGACTCGATTAGTTTTATTTATGGAAAATGCAATAGTGTACCTTGAAGATAAAAAACACTATCACTATACAACAATATCTGCATTGCAACGCCGCGCCGGCCGGCCCCACCTCGACCGAACCCGCCATGATAATCTCGCTGGATCTCCAACAAAGTAAGTACTATTTTATATCATTTTAAAGGTAATAATAGGGGCTACAACTTTTGTAGGAAATATTTTTTCATAAAATGTCGGCCTGAAAAGTTCTGTGACAAAATATAAAATTATGTGCCAAAAAATATACATTTTTTTACCTTATCATACGAATTACAAACAAACGGTAAAAGTTACGACGAAAGTTAACTGAACTTTTTTTGTAGAAAATGTTACAACAAAGAGAATAAAACAAATTTCAATCCGATATGTTGTTTAATAATTGAGATAGACGCGATTTACGAAACCCTTACACTTTTCATGTTTGGGGGGCACAGGGGGGGAAGCAAGGGGGGTAGGGGCGGGGACTTTTTTCTAAACACTTGTCTAAATGGTAGTAGTCGATGGGGAAAAAATTAGCTTTATACTATTTAGTTGGTCTAAATGGTGTTCTACGACACAGGCTGACTGGACTATTTATGAATAATTAATAACCTACGTATAATATCACGTCTTTTATGTTTCTAAATTTACTAGCACACATGACGATATGAGCTAACATAATAAATAAGAAATGCATTATTAGGCTGCTTATATAGTGCTTATGTCATGGCTGTCAAAGGGAACACGGAACTTAGTTGGTAGCTCCGTAATTAAAATGACCCCCTCTCCTTTTTACGGCGGAGAGGGGGAAGCATAACTTTTCAAATCAAGGGGTTAAGATGTTATTAGTTTGGCAAATTAGAGATGGACTGCAACCATTAGTTAGATTAAGAATGGTCATTTTAGAAGTGTAATTTTAGCACGAAGGCATCTACTACTTCATATAAATAAAGTGGATTACGTCATGTAATATATAAATTGTCGCCAAAGTGCAAAAAACGGGTCTATGAAAACTCAACACAATAACAGGTCAAAACACCTTTAAAAATTGATATGAAGTAAGTATGAAGATAACTTACTGCGGGTAAGCTTCGATTTATGGGTGAAATTCCTAAAAATTAAAACTAGTTATTTTTATACTAACTTTGGGCCGGGGAATCCGAATCTGGAAGAATTAGGTGGTGGCAAGCAATATTAACTGAATTACACGACTTTAAAATTTCGACGCACAAAAAATTTAACTGGCCATTTTGAACGCTTTCTGACAATAAAACTAGTTTTCTTTATACATCTTTATACTAACTTTGGGACGGGGAATCCGAATCCGGAAGAATAAGGTTGGGGCAAGCAATATAAACTGAAATATACGACTTAAAAATTTTAGATGCAAACAATATACAACGGCATTGCCGATGCGTTTTTTTGACAATAAATCCATAGAAAAATTACCAAAGATATATAAAATTAAGTGTTGCTAGTAAGCAATAATATCAATAACGTAAAATAACATGTTTATAATTTCAGTAATATTTCATATTCAAACAGTTAGATTTAGGTTTATTATCACGAAAGGTGAGTTTTTATGTCGGGGGAGACGAAAAAATATGCATTTTATATTTTAATTTTGCTAATTTTATATTTTAGATTCGGATTCCCCGGCCCAAAGTTAGTATAAAAATAACTAGTTTTAATTTTTAGGAATTTCACCCATAAACCGAATTTTTTCTCTTACTGCTATAAAATAATGCTAATTTACTAAGAATCTCTTCGAATTATTCGTAATCCGGTTAGACACTGGACTGCAGGCCCTTAAGGCGAAGCTTAATGCCAAATAACTATTTTAATTAATCTTTATAACGAATTAGTGTACATTGTGAATATCAAAAAAATGCTTTAGATAAATTGTAGGTTTTCCTATCGTTTCGCTTGAGTAGAATACAAATAAATAATAAATTACTCAATAAAAAAATATAAATGTAAACTACTAAAATATATTAGTGTAAAAATGTATGAACGCATAACGCAAACAACTTTTTAAAAAATATAGTATAATAGCTAAGATTATCTGTGACTTGATTTTTGAAATTCTTTACAAAATAAATAAAAATCAGTTTTGTGTTTGAAATCGAACGTTTCTAGACTCATACCAAGAATATACACATTTTTGGCTTGTGGCTTCCTCTTAAGCGGGAATCTATACCTTATCGCCATCTACATACGGAGTGAAATTGTTAGCGGCCCGATTACAAATGTTAGACGACGTGGTGCATCGCTTCAAGTGGCAATTTCAACCATATCGCCACCAGCGCAAGCTGTATGTGAATTCATTGAACTTCAGAGAGAATAAAACTCACGGTTGGTAATGTGTTTTGAAAACTCAGTATTATAACTCATCCATAAATGGATTTGCTTACAAATATGTAATATAATCGAAGACCACTTGTTGTTATCAGTAACTCACCTTGGGCTAAAGGTGTTCAACCTTATAAGTGGTATTGCAAATGTTTGTACCAAAACACATACGAACAGATAAAGAAACATTTTGAAGAGACTCTTGCTTGTGTAGTGATGTACTGGGTGGATCAATAATAATTTAATCTTTATAAATAAAAAAATCCTTCCTTCAAAATCTTAAATCTTTGAAAATCACCGAATGCTTTGAAATTTTAACACAGCCTTACATTCGAATACGCGTGTTTTTATATATTATATAGATGTCTCATACGACAGTTTCTTTATCAGCACATATGCATAACAATACATAACAATGTACACACATATACATAACAATGTACTCTTGACCCTATCCCAACGTGGCTTCTCAAGAAATGTTGCAACGTGTTATCCCCTTTCCTGGTTCACGTGTTTAATAAGTCCCTAAGCACAGGTGACTTCCCGGAGCCACTTAAGTCTGCTGTAGTTACCCCAATTATTAAAAAACCACAGCTTGATGCCGACAACCTGGGTAATTATCGACCTGTATCAAATCTGCCTTTCGTAGCTAAACTACTAGAAAAAATTGTGGCTTCTCAAATAATCTCCCACTTAAATCTTAATAAATTAATCACAAATCATCAATCTGCATATAGGAGGTTCCACTCAACAGAAACCGGATTACTTCGTGTCCTGTCAGATATAACCCTTGCCATAGAGTCAGGTAAGTTAGCACTTATTTCACTTTTGGATATGAGCGCTGCATTTGATACCATTGACCACGACTTTCTCATTAAGAGACTAGAAGTAACGTTTGGCTTACATTCTAACATCAAATATTGGCTAGAATCCTATCTATCCAATCGCTCGCAAGCAGTAAAGGTTGGAAATAAACAGTCCAACTTCTCAAAACTCTCTTCAGGGGTACCCCAGGGATCCGTTTTGGGTCCACTTCTCTTCATTCTTTTTACAAATGACGTCGCAAAAATTATCGAGTCATTTGGCCTTTTATCTCACTGTTATGCTGACGATCAGCAAATATACTTTTACTGCTCACCAAATGAGATCGACGGCCTAAAAATTCGCACAGCTGAGTGTCTAGAAGCAATCAATCTCTGGATGTCCTCAAATAAACTTAAGCTAAATCCTTCAAAAACGGAGTTTCTCTGGGCAGCCACACATAGACGCCAACATTTAATAGAAAACTCACCAATCGCTATTTCCGGCAACGACGTAACTGCTAAAACAACCGTCAAACTTCTGGGAGTTTATCTGGATTCAGACCTTTCTTTAAAAAGTCAGGTAAATAAGACCGTTAGCACGGGGTTCTTCTACCTTAGACAACTTAAGTCAGTTCGTAGAAACCTTTCAACAGAGGCAACTAAATTACTTGTGAACTCATATATAGTATCACGTCTTGACTATTGCAACGGCATTTATGCAAATCTTCCTAAATGCGAAACTGATAAACTACAATCAGTGTTCAACGCCGCAGCAAGGCTTATCACCGGGGTACTCAAGTTTTCGCACATTTCGGAACACCTCCGAAATCTTCACTGGCTGAAGTGTCCTGAAAGGATCCAGTACAAGCTATGCTGGATGGTGTTTAAAGCTATCAACGAAATGGCGCCACCGTATATTACTGAGCTATGCATTCCGGAAAATACTGGTCTAAGGCAGTCAACTCTTAGATCAGCGACATCATCTGCAATTGGAAGGTTGAAAGAGCCTAAGCGAAATCCGAACACTAAGTTTGGTGATCGTGCATTCGGAGTATCCGGCCCCAAGGCTTGGAATAAACTTCCTATGGAATTGAGATGTATAACCAGCCCAACAGAATTTAGATCCAAACTAAAAACTCACTTTTTCAGACACTCATTTCCATAAATCCGTCATTCTATCCAAATATTTCTTTTTTTTCATTTTTTTATACCGTAATTGTTACATTATCTAGCGATTCATAAACAATGGGTTAAAATCTCTTATACCTATTGGTGAAATATCAACAAAAATATCTAGATTAACCAATAATGATAAATGCAAAACAGCTTTTTATAATGTAAACTCTCTAGGTAGAATTTTAGATAATAATAATAATAATAATATTTGGCTAATTTATATAGCGCCGTTTTCGTGAGAAATCACCTCAAGGGCGCTGTACAAATATATTTCTTAAATATTTAATACTAGAACTACTGACTTATCTCTAAGACTTATATCTAGTGACTTACGACTAAGGCCTATAACTACCTACTATCTTAACGACGTATATACGAGTATTTACATATTTGGCAACTTACAACTAAAATTAAAATTAACAATTTAATCTTACTAACGCCAGAAGAAGAAGGAAGTTCTATTATATTAGGGTGGATTTATTGTTAGCTGTGTTATGTCCCAAACGCACCATCACTAATTATCAAACACAAATAGCTAGTTTCACCAAATTCCAACAACCTCCTAATTACCCAAAACTAACTAATTACATTGTGAAATTCCATTAGTGCACTTATTGATTCATTTCTTAATGTATTGTATACGGATGTATTAATGTCATCAACGCACATGCCTCAAGCACAAATATCAAGTTTCTCCAAATTCCAACAAACTCTTAATTACCTCAAACTACAGCTTTCACAATTACTTTTGGCATATATAAGCCAGCACCAAAGTATTCACTTCAGATCACTCCGTGTATTAGTTCAAGACTCAATTCTAACTGTGCTTAAAGTATCTCCGGTATTGACATTAAGTTTCCGTCAAAACTTTAAACATAATAAACAAACCTTTACATAAAATCTTCAGTGTTCTTTAATTAAAATTGGTACATAACAATTTTGGTGGCAGCAGTGGGATAACTTCTACAAACGACAAATTGAACTTTGTCGGTCCTTAGCGGTTTAAACCGAAGGAACAACCCACAATACATAATAAAAATAAATTGTTTATCAAAATCTAAAGAAACCAAAGTTTAAAGAATTAAATCAGAAAAAGAAAAAAACCCAAGGCACCTCAAAACCTTGAGTCACTTCAACAATTCAACACTAAACGAAGTCTACATCACAGAAGCCTTCGGAAGATCATCATCAATCGAGGCCTTCATCACATTCCACAAGAGAAGAGGACCATCACCTGCACAAGGACAAAGAAGATCCCTCAATCCCAGGAAGAAGATGAACGTGCTGTAAGGAAAAAATTATTATTTTTTTTATGTCAACCTTTTACGCTTTTTAACAAAGCCTTACCAATTTTTATGCTTTCTTACAAAGCCCATATATAAATATAGATAAACATTTTATAAATTTCCAGTAAATCTTATAAATTGTCAAATTCTAAGATTTTTACAAAGCATAAAAGTCAAATCTTTATAAAGGTCATTTTAACGGATAATTTATAAAAATGAATCCAAATATTCCCAAAACTGAATCGACGAACAGCAATGAATGTAAGATTAACCCTCCTCTATTTACAACTAGTGAATAATTAATTAGATCGTGCCATGTCTTCCTCGGGCGTCCCCGACTTCTGCTACCATTCACATTTGCATCATATATCCTCCTTACACTCCTATCTTCGCTCATTCGCTCTACATGCCCAAACCATCTAAGCGTCCCTTTCTTAATCTTACACTCTTAGACACTCATTTCCATAAATCCGTCATTCTATCCAAATATTTTTTTTTTCTTTTTTTATACCGTAATTGTTACATTATCTAGCGATTCCGTTCATTCAATTTTGCTATTGACTTGCCTACCAATGGACAATAGACAATATCAGCGGGAACACAACAAGTCAATCGGTTTAATAGTTGGCGTATGAATCATCTAGATGCGTTTACGATTGACGATTGATTTTATTCATTAATTTTGATTTTATTCATTAATTTCATTCATTTAACATATATATCCAGCTAACAATAAAAACACCCTAATATAATAGAACTTCCTTCTTCTTCTGGCGTTAGTAAGATTTGATTGTTAATATTAATTTTAGTTGTAAGTTGCTAAATATGTAAATACTCGTATATATGTCGTTAACATAGTAGTTATAGGCCTTAGGGGGTATTTCACTATGTCGGGCTAAATATCTGACTAGCTATCCGTTGGCTGGCTTTAAAGATCAGAATAATTCCGTTATTCAACGGCGACCGTTTCACCATTGTTTCGAGCTTCCGGATAGATAACACTCGAAATAGTCTGGCAACATAGCAAAATGTTTGCAGTTAGTCCATCTACTTCCACGGCTATCATGCGTCACAGTCCGCACACCGCGAAGTGTGCATTTTTTTGGTTATGTTATGTTGATTATCAGGTCATTTTAGATAGATTCGTGTCGAATTAATACATTGTTTCTTATTTTGAACACAATCAAATAATTCAGGATGGATCATACAAGCATTCAAATTCATTCTACAAAATTCGACTCACTTCTCAGCTGTTAAACTCGGAATGTTTTGACGCCATCTTTGATTCGAGGAATAGCGCCTAACGTGAAGTTCGAGCACTGATTAGTCAAATCTAACTTTAACCCGAGCGTTAGCGCTATTCAGATATAGTGAAAACGAAAAAATGACTAATCCGCGGATTAGTGCTTGGTCAGAACATAATCAGAGATAGTGAAATACCCCCTTAGACGTAAGTCACTAGATGTAAGTCTTAATAATAATAATAATAATAATCGGATGACTTGTATAGCGCCGTTTTTGTGCAAAATCACCTCAAGGGCGCTGTACAGACTTATAATACATTTCTACAGTGATCGATGTTATTGATAGTATGTTAACTATAACTCTATATCAAAGTGTTCATGGAGAAAATATACAGTACAATACTTACCTGGTAGGTCACTTGAGATTAACACTTAATTAACAAATAATTTTAATCTTAATTTCTTACTTTTTTTATTTATTTTTCGGAATAACTTTTTATTGAGTAAAACCTCAAATTATAATATTTAAATATTGAAGACAATATTAGTGATTTCTAAACGAAAATCTGAAACAGAAGACAATTTTAGTAGTTCTTATTCGAAGTATGATACAGTTAAAAGTGACCGAGGGGAATAGGGTCCCATTAGCGCAGTTGGTAGAGCACTGTCCCGGAAAGACAAGGGTCCTGGGTTCGAGTCCCAGATGTGACCGTTTCCTTTTCTGATTTTTCTGTTTCAGATTTTCGTTTAGAAATCACTAATATTGTCTTCAATATTTTAATTTCTTACAATTAAACTGATTGATCAGTTTTGTAAGATCTAAGTAAGAAAAAATAATGTACAAATAAAAAAAACTGAATAAACACAAAAAAAAAAATCTACCTATTTGTTTATTGGCGAAATTTAGATACAGGATTTAGGACTTTATTGAAAAATTGAATATAACTGGACTTTCTCTTAGGAATGGTATATTTAATGGGTACGACAGCTTAAAAAAGTAAGTTTTCAGTTTAGACCAATGGTTTAGACCTGAATTCTGTTGGACTTGTTATGGATCTTAGTTCCGGAGGGAGTTTATTCCAAGCCTTCGGCCCAGATACTCCGAAAGAGATAAGTCAGTAGTTCTAGTATTAACTATTTAAGAATCTACATCTTCGGATCTACCGGATCTGCCCTGATGATGGACACTGCAACGCTGTCCGAAACGTTGACTAAAGAAGGAGTTAGCGCAACACGGCATAACACCCCAAAAACAAACAACAAAAATTGAAGAAATATATTTGTACAGCGCCCTTGAGGTGATTTCTCACGAAAACGGCGCTGTATAAATTAGCCAATAATAATAATAATACCTGGATGACTTTTATAGCGCCGTTTTTGTGCAAAAACACCTCAAGGGCGCTGTACAAACTTAAAATACATTTCTACATTTCTAATTACTTAACTATTTATGGAGAAAATATACAGTACAATACTTACCTGGTAGGTCACTTGAGATTAACACTTAATTAACATTATCTAATTGTTTATTGGCGAAATTTAGATACAGGGTTTAGGATTTAATTGAAAAATTGAATATAACTGGACTTTCTCTTAGGATTGGTATATTTAATTTAAGGGTACGACAACTTAAAAAGGTAAGTTATTAAATATTATTATTATTATAAATGTTCCTGTTTCAACACAGGACGAAGGTTCTTAGGAACCCCTAGAAAAAAATGACACCAGTGCTACCCCTAAAATTATGAACACATTTTACCCCCAAAATTTAAACGGCTGGATATTATGATTATTATTGGTTAGATCACAATGGCGATCAAAGTAAGCTCTTAATTATTTGTGATTCTCAATACCCACAGTACCTAGGTTACTTTGACATCTATTCCTTCCAACTTTTTTGGAGGATTAACGTGATGATGATGATAGGGTGATGATTTTATTACCACATCGCATCTTTTGTGTTTTCTTTTGTCTGTTCCCATGTTAATAACCTAGTAAATAACAATAAACTACACAGGTGGGTATTACAATTTATTTTTTGGAGAGATATATTTATTCCTTTATTTATTGTTATTAAGTTTAATTTGTAGAACTCCATTTTAATTTTTATTTTTTATATATTCAATAATATTGTTATTGGGTTTATAAAAACAGTTTATTTTTAAACAAGTTCTGCTGTGTAATTATTATTACGCGTGACAGCTGTTTCGCCCTCTGAAGGCATTATCAAACTGTATTTATTACATTAAAATTTCACAACAGCGATAAATTAAAAATAGTTACTCGCTGGATGACCTCAAATAGACTGAAACTGAATCCCACAAAGACTGAGTTTCTGTGGACTGCTACAAGCAGACGTCAGCATAACATTGAAAACTCCCCAATTACCATTTCAGGAAGTGACATCACTCCAAAAACGTGCATCAAATTACTGGGTGTCAATCTGGACACTAATTTTTCCCTTAAAACTCAGGTTGAGTTGTTGTCAAGAGTCAGAATAATAGAAGAGTATGTATGAGACGATGTATGAATGTGAATGAGGCAAGAAGTGTGTGCCAAGACCGAGTTGTTTGGCGGTCCGTCCTCTCTGCCTACCCCTGCGGGGAAACGGCGTGATGGTTAGTTAGTTTTTTTTTTTTTTTTAAAACTCAGGTGAACAGAACTGTAAGCACGGGGTTCTTTCAATTAAGGCAAATTAAAGCAGTGCGGAGAAACCTGCCAACAGAGGCGACTAAATTGCTAGTCAATTCCTATGTTGTTTCACGTCTAGATTATTGCAACGGAATGTATGCAAGTCTCCCTAAATGTCAAATCAACAAATTAAAATCCGTTTTCAACGCCGCGGCAAGGCTTATCGCCGGAGTATCTAAATACTCCCACATTTCAGAGCATCTTAAAAATCTGCACTGGCTCAAATGTCCTGAAAGAATCCAGTTCAAGGTATGCTGGATGGTATTTAAGTCACTTAACGGAATGGCTCCGGCTTATTTATCAGAATTGTGTATTCCAGAAGATTCCAATTCCCGACAGTCAACCCTTAGGTCAGCAACGTCATCAGATATCGGAAGGTTGAAGGAACCAAAGCGCACACCAGATACTAAGTTCGGTGAGCGTGCTTTCGCCGTGTCAGGACCTAAAGCCTGGAATGGACTGCCACATGATTTGAGAATGATCGCAGACTCGACAGAATTTAGGTCTAAACTTAAAACGCACCTTTTCAGACAGTCGTATCCATAATTTCAGAAACCTCCACTTTCACAGTCGACGGCAATTTAAATTAACAAAATGTAAAAATACTAAAAATAAAATAAAATAAATAAAAATAATAAGTAAAAATAATTAAATAAAAATGATAACAACTTACAATTTGTAGGTTTTTAAGATAGTTAAAATACAGTTAAATTACAATAAAAAAAACTATAGCAGACTTCAGATCATGCGACGACCAGTGTTTTTTGATATAGTGTCCTCTGCGTGCAGTTCTATCTTTTATAAGCATAAACTTTTTAATATAAGTGTGTTTGTCGGAAGTGACTTGCCAGGTAAGTATGTTTTGGTATCTTTTCTAAATAACAAATGTAGATCCTAGGAAATAAATTGTACAGCGCCCTTGAGGTGATTTTTCACGAAAACGGCGCTCTACAAATTATCCAATTATTATTATTATTATTATTAGTTTAATTCCAATTAGATCAAAGGCCTACTATGGTGGGAAAATAAAAATAAAAATTAAGCAACCCCAAAATAACTGATTTATTAAAATTTTTGTTGTTTGTTTTTGGGGTGTTATGCCGTGTTGCGCTAACTCCTTCTTTAGCCGACGTTTCGGACAGCGTTGCAGTGTCCATCATCAGGGCCGATCCGGTAGATCCGAAGATGTGTGAAAAAAAAAAAAAAATGATTTATTAAAATATTTAAAAATTCAATCAGAAATGTTTAGTACATATTAATCGAACTGAAAACTTGTTATTTCATGAATAAAAATATATGTATTTATTTGCTGATTCGGATATCGTCTTCAGTAAAATATATATTTCAATAAATATATGTTTTTATTTGTTCTTTTTTGTCTTCAGAAAAAACGTATTTAATTTAATGAAGAATAATATACTTAAATATTGAAGACAATATTAGTGATTTTTAAACGAAAATCTGAAACAGAAAAATCAGAAAAGGAAACGGTCACATCTGGGACTCGAACCCAGGACCCTTGTCTTTCCGGGACAATGCTCTACCAACTGCGCTAATGGGACCCTATCCTTTTCGGTCACTTTTAACTGTATCATACTTCGAATAAGAACTACCAACATTGTCTTCATTTTTTCACCGCACATTTTTATTGGCAACTATCTTTATGTATGATCGCAAGATTCAACCCGAACTAAATGCAATCCAGACAGCGTCTTTTAGATAAACCTATCTTATTTTTTATTTTTAATGTGCGACATCTGTTGACTTTTCTGCAAGTCCAGAATGAATATTAATTTTTCGGAATAACTTTATTGAGTAAAACCTCAAATTGTAATATTTAAATATTGAAGACAATATTAGTGCTTTTTAAACGAAAATCTGAAACAGAAAAATCAGAAAAGGAAACGGTCACATCTGGGACTCGAACCCAGGACCCTTGTCTTTCCGGGACAATGCTCTACCAACTGCGCTAATGGGACCCTATCCTCCTCGGTCACTTTTAACTGTATCATTCTGTATGACAACATTCACAATGTTTCTAAACGCCACTTTAGGCGATGCACTACGTAGTAATGCAAAATCATGTGTTTTTGGTTTGAAAATTTGGTGGCCCAGAAATGTTTCAGATGCTTTAATTAAATAATGCGAGTAGAACAGCATCCCCAAAAATGACATAGGCCCTGAGGGAAATTATTTTCTTCAAGGCCTCCTGTGTGGAGTTAATATAAAAAAGAATACATTTGGATAAGCCCAGAAAAAAAATAATGTATAAGGCCTTTGGGGATCAATGGTGAGAGAGGCACGGAATGAAAGGCGTGTGGTGAAGTTCACAGTGTTTATTGAGTCAGTTGCCGAGACGAGGAGATGATGTTGGACAAAATCAAATAAATAGGACTGTAAGCACCGGTTTTTTTCACCTAAGACAACTCAAGTCTGTCCGAAGAAACCTTCCTACAGAAGCAACAAAACTACTTGTCAACTCTTACGTAGTCTCACGTCTCGATTACTGAAACGGCATTTATGCCAGCCTTCCAAAATATCAAATTGACAAACTTCAATCAGTGTTTCTTGCAGCAGCACGGCTCATAACCGGGGTTTCAAAATATTCGCACATTTCAGAACACCTTCGTAGCCTTCACTGGCTCAAGTGCCCTGAAAGAATCCAGTACAAACTGTGCTGGATGGTGTTTAAATCCATCAATGAAATGGCCCCACCCTACATCTCTGAACTATGCGTCCCGGAAAACACTGGTCTGAGGCAGTCAACGCTTAGATCAGCAACATCATCGGCTGTAGGCAGACTGATAAAACCTAAGCGCAAGCCAAATACTAAGTTTGGCGATCGCGCTTTCGGAGTATCTGGGCCGAAGGCTTGGAATAGACTCCCTCCGGAACTAAGATCCATGACAAGTCCAACAGAATTCAGGTCTAAACTGAAAACTTACCTTTTTAAGCTGTCGTACCCTTAAATTAAATATACCATTCCTAAGAGAAATTCCAGTTATATTCAATTTTTCAATAAAGTCCTAAATCCTGTATCTAAATTTCGCCAATAAACAATTAGATAATGTTAATTAAGTGTTAATCTCAAGTGACCTACCAGGTAAGTATTGTACTGTATATTTTCTCCATAAATAGTTGAGTTATAACATAGATCACTGTAGAAATGTATTATAAGTTTGTACAGCGCCCTTGAGGTGATTTTGCACAAAAACGGCGCTATACAAGTCATCCAATTATTATTATTATTATTAAAAGTTGAATACTCCGGACGCTGCGGTGATGTGCTGGTCAAGCGCGCGGCTCAGTGAGTCGACCGCGACGCCGGGCGCTGGTGACCGGGACTCGATGAAGGTCAGGCACTGGCGAAGAACGTAGGTCTTCAGGCACTCCAGTGCTGACGAGACGGCCGAAGGTACGGCGGACCTTGTAGGCGGTTGAACGGGAGCGGCGTGACCAGTGAGGATGCTGCGTGTCCTCGTGGTGGTCATGATGGCGTGGAAGAAGCGCTGGTCAGAGACACTGGAACCAGGGCGCTTGTAATCCGAGTAGCGCTTGCCAGGAACGGCGATCTGGACAAGGCGCTAAGATGATGTCCCGGTAGAGTCCATGATGGTACGGGCGAAGCCGGGTATATGTCCTTCGCGGAGGGGCGCGGGGCGCACCAGTTGTCACTCGTGAGATTTGTAAACTGACGGCAGATTGATGACTCACTGACTGACTCGCTGCGTCGCGTCGGGCATATTTATACTACACGGCCGATGGCGACAGTAGGTAGTAAATTGCAATTAAATCGAGGCCACTCGCTCGGACTGTGTGTTTCGGGAACCTTCGACAGCGTGGCAATTATGCATAGGCGGAAGACTCGAACCTTCTGACGAGTTCTCGTAATGTCCCAGACTGACTGCGCGATAGTATTGTCGCGAGTAGACGTGCCTGCAGTACGTAGGTTCGTAGGTTGCTTTGTTTACGATGTGATTTCGACTGCAGGTACATAATTCGGGAGTAGGTACTAAGTAGGTCGAGCGGTTTATTATTAATTAGTTAATCTAGATTTTTCTCGACGCTACAGGCCTATGAAAACGGCTTTAAAGTTCAAAATCTCCTGCTTACGAACCCATTTTCGGTTATGATTTTATTGTATAATGTGAAAATTGAGTTATTTATAAAATGATTGAAAAAAAAATATATTTATGACTGAACATCCACAAAATAAAATAAAAGGCACTTTTTGGCCATTTTTTTTTCTTGCATAAAGTGTTAAGCGGGAATTTAAACCTTATCGCCATCTACGTAAGGGCTGTTATTGATAGCGGCTCCATTTAAAATATTACACATCGCCTTAAGACATTTGTCGACAGATTTTTGTTCCATTTTAAATTATTCGTGCTTTATTAGCGCACTCTCTATAACAATTGTATTTACATATCTACCTTTCAATAGAGTTTATTTTTCTTAGAATATTATTTAGGTTTATGATAGTGACGTGCTAGTCTGTGAATGCATTGAAACGGTTTCGACGCCAAGATAGCTCCTTACAATTTACATATACCTTCTTATTTTTATGTAGATAAATATGTTTCTTTTGTGCGTTATTTTATTTAATTTTTTTTCAGTTTCTTTCAAGCAATGCGATGCCTTCAGGCTGAATACGGCAACAGGCGGGGGCGGGGGCCCGTGTGAGCAGGCAGTGAGGAGAGCCAGTGCTATAGAGAAGGCCGCAGTTGTATTGGATTCCCCGGAAAATATACACGGGAAATGGGTATCTGAAGGGTAAGTGATACTTGTTTATTTTTCTGTTTCTGATCGTTGTACTAAAAATGTGTAATTTTAATGTTTTAATTCATAATTATTGATTTTAAAAACGTTCTAAAACTGCACAGTTCGAAACAGTTTCAACCGGCTACAACGTCATTGTGACATAGAAAACGCCCACTCGCTGGTAAGTAGGCAAGCACCGACGTTACCCGACGTCGCCATATTCACGAATAAAAACAAATATTTCATTTTGGCAGTAAATCTAAAATGGCAAATATCAAATCGCAATAGAAAATTTATTCGTCAAATGTAAAAATAAAATAAAAAATAACTTCATTATAGTATTTTTTTCGATAGTAAAAAAAAACAGTGAAAATACCCTATCGTGTAAGGTAGGTAAGGTACATTTGAAAGAAATTAGAAGAAAACTGCTGTCGCCAATTTGCAGACATTTCGGCTCCTAGACAGAAATAACATTGACCTATAAAACATCTGTTCAAGAAATAGAAGTAAGGAAAAATTATGATATTTCGAGCACACGGACACGCCCACAACACACTTATATCAGTTTATATCTTCAGTGCATTTATCTGTTTTGAACGTATTAGTTGGTTTTATTTTTATGCTTTCCAGTAGGGCATTATAGTATAATTACCCTTTGAAGAATATTCTGCTTTGTCCTTTTTTGGTAGTCTGAGTTCATTGCACTTTCTTGTTCTTTATTTTTAGAAAAACGGAAGCAATTTGTAGCTTGTCCTTAATCAAAAATATACAAAGTTGCTAATAAAAAGACGTTCAGCGAAGTTTAAATAAAATCTTGCGATAATGAAGGCTTAAATGATATTTTGGCTTCATTATGAGCGGCACAAGGTGATTCTAGACGCTCTAAGTCAGTGCTCCGCAACCACCGGTGTGCCGTGGCACACTGGTGTGCCGTGAGCCGGTTACAGGTGTGCCGCGGTCAAATTCAATGAATTTGACATTTTACAATATATCATTACGTTTTTAATACACAATGACAAAATATTTTTCATAATATTGTCTATTTTTGATTGTCTTCGATACTGTTAAAAGACATATTCACAATATATTAGTGTGATGTTCTATCCTTCAGGATATACAGCCGTGGACTTGCCACAGACTCCCAACACTCCTTGGATGGAAGATACCTCTTTCAGTAATAAATAGGTTACTTTTTATTAACTGGTTTATTTAGATTTTAGAATATCGCGTGTACAATATAACCGCGTTGGTCAACCTTTATCGGTACTCGCTAGATTTGGTCCCCTCGTGGGATTCCAATGAAACCTAACCTAAAGCTGAGACGCCCTCTGTCGTCGGAGGCTAAAACTAAGAGCACTGCCATCTGTGTCTGAAAGCCCGAAGCTTTATACACAACATCTTCCCCCTGCTAAACTAGAAACCTGTCTACGATATTTCATTGTTACAGTATTATTTTTAAAATCACGAATCTATACAATCGCAAACAGATGTCACTAAAATCAATATTATTAAAATCAAGAACTTAATATTTGAAAATATATCATTACACACAAAATTAAATAATTCATTAAGCACTGACTCTACTCCAAAAAGATGTTGACTCTATAAGTAGCTGATTCTTTTCCTGGAGGTCATTTCAAAGACGTCTGGGACGAAGTCGTCCCGCCCATGGTGCTGGTTCATTTTATGGTGGGCTTCTGTTTCTCCCTGGAGACCTGAAATCAGGAGAACACCGGTGAAAATCTCTCAAAAGGAGTGACGTGTCAACCTCATCTGCCCAGCATTTCGTCATATCAGAGGCGAAAGGTTCACTCTCTGCCTCTTCCTCCCTGTGCTGCGAACATCCTCTCAGTTGATCAATATGCCTTTTCCACGACATCTGTGTCCCCACAATTTTAATAATATACAGTTTTTTTCCCAGTCTTTTTTCAACAATTCCTTTTGCCCAAGAACATTTATTCACTTGTCTGAAGTCTCTCGCTAAACACTTCTGACCTATCTGAAAACTTCTACAAACAACCCCACCGAAATTCCTAAACTGATTTTCCTGACCTTTATTAATAATAATAATAATAATAACATGGAATTTATATAGCGCAGTTTAGTGTCATTTCACTTCAAGTGCGCTTAACTACTCGTATAACAAACTTTAAAAAAAATGGTAATTCAGTATTAATGGTTCTTAAAATTATTCCTACAGTGTGCCTTACCCAATACAGATCTAATATTATAACTCTAAATACACTGTTTATACAAAGTAATGACAAAACTTAGAATAACAATAACAGCAGGACAGGACAAAACACAAATATTAAAACTAAAACATAATGTAAAACAGGAGGCAGTTTGTGCTCAGAAATGAGAATTTTCTGAGCATACACTTTAAAAAGGTACAATAAGGAGACAACCGAAACCAAACAATTACCAGAAGTTTAAGAATATGGCTTATTATAAAATATTGAAAAGAAGTTAAAATTTATAAATGGTAAGATTTTTTAAATAATTTTGTTTTTAAAGCTCGTTTAAATTCAGCCAAATTCTGGAGATTAGTAAGATTAATATTCGCATTCGCTAAATTCTCTGTCGAGGTTGCTACGTTTTCTTCAAAACTTTTAGGTAAAAGGCTACTAAAGGTTGATTTTAATCTCCTACCAAACATTAGCACTGAGGGTTCAATTCCAGTTGTGGAATGTGGAATATTTCTATAATCACTTAAAAATTCATATAATCTATCTTTATAATTTGACTTAAATACATTATTAACAAGAATTTTCTTTAAAAAATTCTTCACTGTTTTTACCTGCCCATTGCTTTGGGGATGACGCACTGGCGTTGTTAAAAACTCAATATTATTATACTCTAAGAAATCTTTGAACTCCTGACTAGTAAAAACGGTTCCATTATCAGTTACAATACAGTCCGGGTACCCAAAATTTGAAAAAATTCTCTTCAACTCATTAATCGTATGACTTGAGTCTGCTTTCGGTATTTCCACGCAATCTACCCATTTTGAGAAAGCGTCGCAAATAACTAAAAACATTTTCCCCGAAATTGGCCCATAATAATCCAGATGCAGCCTCTTCCATGCTGATCCTGAATTAGGCCAGACTGATAAATGACTCTTAGGTGGTAACGGCCTAACTGCTGCACAATCTTTGCAACTTTGAACGATTTTCTCTAAGTCCTTGTTCATTGACGGCCACCAAAAATAACCTTTGGATAATCCCTTCATTTTTACAATGCCCAAATGCGATCTGTGTAAAAAATCTAAAACTATACTCTGAAGCGAACTTGGAATTATAATTCTATGTTGCCAAAACAAACAATCATTTTCAATAGATAATTCATTCCTTTTAATCCAGAATTTCCATAAAAAACTGTCGCGATTTACCCACTTGGGCCACCCTCTACGAAGATGCCCTAAAATTCTTTGAATTTCTGGGTCTGAGCCTGTCGCTGCGACTATACGCTTTACATCTAAGTGTTCACACTTTTCTATATAGCCTATGAAATCGGAACCTAGATCGTCTTCCGATTTTTCCTCTGAGTTTTCCAACGGCAAACGCGATAAATAATCCGCATGATTATTAGCTGATTTGACGTACTCAATTTTGTATGAGAACCCTGCCAAGATGATCCCATAACGTTGCAACCGATTAGCTGCTAACACCGGTATGTGTTTATTTTCTCCTAAAATCCTCATTAGTGGCATATTGTCTACACATAATGTAAATTCTCTTCCATATAAATAGCGAAAAAACTTGTTTAACCCAAAAACAATAGCCAAAGCTTCCAAATCAAGGATGCTGTATTTTTTTCCGCACTTGTTAAACTTCTAGACGCAAATTCAATTGGTCTCAACGATCCATCCGCGAAACTATGGAACAAGGAAGCTCCGAGCCCCGAGCTACTTGCATCAGTATATAGCTTAAGGTTAAACGCAACGCTCGTTGTATTCTACGTGTTCACAGATGGCGTTAATTAATTAATTGTGTTTAAATACGTTTTTGCAAGGTATTGCTTTACAATATTAAGACAAATTATTTGTTTGCGCCCTCATATACGCAATATGAATATGAATAAATAGTTTTGTCCATATAAAAACTCAATTCTATCGAGAAAGGCATACAAATACAATATTGGATTGAATCATCGGTAAAATATTGTATTTGTATGCCTTTCTCGATAGAATTGAGTTTTTATATAGACAAAACTATTTATTCATATTCATATTGCGTATATGAGGGCGCAAACAAATAATTTGTCTTAATATGGTAAAGCAATACCTTGCAAAAGCGTATTTAAACAAAATTAATTAATTAACGCCATCTGTGAACACGTAGAATACAACGAGCGTTGCGTTTAACCTTAATAGGTAAATTAGGAAAGTAATTAGTTAGTATCCTATTACTACTCATTAGGCATTTAATCTTGTCCACAGCGTCTGAACACCTCTGATCGAACTCAAACCTCGTATTTTTCTTTAAGAGATTATGTAACGGTTCGCAGATTGAAGACATATTCGGAATGAAATTCCTATAAAAATTAAAAAATCCTAATAAACTTTTTAATTGTTGAACATCTGCTGGATACGGTGCTTTTTTAATAGCTTCTAATTTGTCACTTTGAGGTTGAATACCCTTTTCCGAAATTACGAATCCTAAAAAATCAATTGTTTTAACAAAAAATTCACATTTCTCCGTATTGACGCATAAACCACATTCTCTTAAGCGATTACACACCGCGCGAATATTATTCTCAAGATCCCGCTCATTGATCCCTGAAATTATAATGTCATCTAAATAAAATGCCACGCCTTTTAAATCTTGCAAACAACTCGCTATAGTTCTCGCAAAAATTGCCGGTGCGAATTGAAACCGAAGACCAGCCTATTAAACTGGAATAATCCCAAATGCGTATTAATGCATGTAAATCTTTTACAATGTTCCTCCAATTCTAACTGACAGTATGCTTGTTTTAGATCCAGTTTCGCAAATAATTTACCTGAACTTATCTTATGGTTATGAATAACCTCTTCTATCTTGGGTAATGGATATTTTTCCAAATTTGTAATCAGATTAAGACTTCTTTTGAAGTCAGCGCAAACCCTAATGTTACCGTTCTTCTTTACGACAGGTACTATCGGTGATGCAAAATTGCTACTCGTGACCGGTGATATTATCCCGTCTTTTACCATAGACTTTAATTCCGCCTCAATTTTTTCTTTAATTGAAAAGGGAACCGGCCTAGCATTAAAAAAAATTGGACTCGCATCTTTATTAACCTTAAAAGACACCTTAAATTTATTAAATTTACCCAGCTTTTCAGTAAAAACATCCGGAAATTCACGAATAAAATTATCCTTATATTCCTCTTCAGGGTCCACCGAATTAATTGTATTTTGTACTGAAGCGATTTCTAACCCAAAAATATCCATGAAATCTCTACCTACAATTAGATCTGAACCTCCCGCAACAATTATAAATGTAACATTATTGTTTTTATTTTTGAACTTCACGTCAAAAATAATAATAATAATAATAATAATAAGTGTTGTATAACAATGTATATATATATTTTTGTGTAACAAAGAGATATAATGATATCCTCACTGGGATCTCCCGTGCTGAGGATTTCATTTACATATTATGTATAATTAATTTAAAATATTAATATTACATCAAAGTTAAATATGGATTAAATTATGAACATTTATCATGCAGTATAATTTTTTTTTTATAATTTTAAAATAAGTAAGATGTTTTTTTATATATATACATATCTGAAGTGTTTTTTTGTATAGTTATATATATATGAAGTGTTTTTGGTGTAGTTCAGTTGATTCTGTTTTAGTCTGTGTTTGATCTCAGTAAATTTTCGATTTCAGTTCTCCCTATGTTAAGTATCCAGCTTTTTATTTCAGATTTAAATGTTAAAGTGTTGAGGTTTTTGAGTGAAAGTGGTATTTTGTTGTAGAGTTTAATACTATGGTATAAGAAACTTTTTTGTTGGATAAGTTTATGACCATGAGATCTAGTGTTTCTATTGTACGTGTTTGTTGTTTTTTCTTGGGTTTTGTACTTATGAATGTAAATGAGTATAGTTTTAGAATATAGTTGTTTAATTGACATGATGTTAAAATTGGTGAAGATTTCGTCAGTGCTAGTTATTACAGGAACTTTTAGTATAATTTTCATTATGGCTTTTTGAGATTTAATTAGTGGATTTAGTATATTTTTATTTGCACTGCCCCATCCGATAATACCGTATTCTAACAGTGATTGGCAGAGAGCCATGTAGATTTTGATTAAGTCTTTTTTAATGAGCACATTCCTGATAGTTTTGAAAAAATAACTTAGTTTTTTAATTTTATTATCTAAATAGCTAATGTGATTGGTCCATTTTAAATTTTCATCTATTTTTAGACCTAGATACGTTATATGGTCAACGTTTTTTAATGAGGGACAATTACAATGCTCATTTAAGTGATGCGGGCTATGAATTTTCAAGTTAAGGTTTTCTTCAGAGTTTTTTGTATTTTTTATTTTGAAAGTGATGAATTTGGTTTTATTAGCATTTAGTGTAAGTGAATAGTAGTCTAGCCATTTTTTAATCCTGTTTAGTGTGTCTTCTGCTTTCTTAAATGTTTCTGTCCAATTATTCCCATTTATAAGGAGAACAGTATCATCCGCAAAACTGATGATTTCTCCGTCACATTCTATGTGTTAGATCATTAATGTAAATTAGGAACAGAATCGGACCCAGAATACTTCCTTGAGGCACCCCGAATTTGACATCAATACACTCACTGGTTATGTTGTTAAGTTTCACAGTTTGCTTTCTATTTCCCATGTAGTTTTTAAAGAATATCAGTTCATTATCAGTGATCCCTATGTTAACTAGTTTTTGGAAAAGAAGTGAGTGATTTATTGTGTCGAAGGCTTTAGAAAGGTCGAGAAATATTCCAATGCATTTTTTAGGTGAATCTAGAGAATTTTTAATATATTCAATTACTAAGGCTATGGCGTTGGATGTTCCTAGATTTTTTCTGAAACCAAATTGTTTTGGTGATAATAGTTTATTTGATTCTAGGTAATCGACGAGTTGAGTTTTAACTGTTATTTCTAAGATTTTAGATAATGTGTTCAGAATTGTGATTGGTCTGTAGTTATTGATATCTGTACGATTTTCTGATTTAAAGATTGGTGTAATAGTCCCTATTTTGAGTTGTGATGGAAATCTGCTTTCCGTAATAGATTTGTTTATTAGAAAGAGTATCGGTTCGGTAATTTCATCTTGTATAAATTTTAATGTTTTCGTTGTGATTTCATCACTACCAGATGAAGATGTTGGTTTGAATTTAGAAAATATTAGAATTAGTTCTTGTTTAGTGATTGGTTTTAGAGCAAATTTAAGCCTATGCGGATTTGGGTGTTTGTTTATTTTCGGGTTATAGTGTTGGGGTTTGGTTATTTTATTCGCTAAGTTCAAGCCTATGTTTGCAAAAAATTTGTTTGTGTAGTTAATTAGTTGATGTACGTTTTTGTTGAGCGAGAGTGTACCGTTCTCTGTGTTGATTTCTTCCAATGGGTTTGTTTTGTTTTGATTTGTGTAGGTGATTTCTTTAATTATTTGCCAGATAAGTTTTGGATTATTATTGGATTGATGAATTTTAGATCTGTAATAATTATGTTTGGCCGATTTAGTAAGATTGGAGCAGATGTTTCTATAATTTTTGTAAAATAGTTTTAGGGAAAGGTCGTATGGATAATTTTTTACTTGCTGATGGATCTTGTCTCTTTTTCTTATACATTTTAGTAGGCCAGGTGTGATCCATGCTTTTTTGATAATTTTATTGTGTGAATATGTGTAAGTTTTTATTGAGGTGTGGTTCTGTATTTTTAATTGCAATAGTTTAATAAATAATTTCCAAGCATCTTCAAGGTTTTCAGTTTTATATATTAATTCCCAGGTTTCAGTTTTTAGTGAATTTTTTAATTCGTTGTAGTGTATAACATGTCTATTCCCCGTAAAATTTTGAGTCGATGGTCGATTTTCCTTTGCATGGATGTTAAAAATTAAAGTGTAGTGATCTGTTGTAATGTAAGGAATGTTAGGTAGGTACATTCCAATGTTTAAAAGGAAACGGTAGAGCAGAGATCTCATCTCAAGATTGTGGGAATAATTTCCTGTCAAGTAAGTTAGGTGATCATAAATAAAAAAAGGAGTGAATTCTTAATGGAAGATATATTGAAACATCAAAAGCAACTACCAAGGAGTACAGATGATAAACATGTAACCATAGAAATAAATATAGGCACATACCCGATGGACTCTTGAATTAAACTAAACTAACTTAACGTGAAACGAAAGAACGACGACGAATGGGGAACGAAGACTTGCTCTCGGCAGCGGGGAACGGACCCGAGTCGAAAGCCAGGACATCCTTCTCTTGGAGGAAGCAGGAGGACGCAACTCCTTCAATGGACGCCTGCAGGGGCATCAGGCCTGCAGCACGTGGTAGTCGACCAGACTCTTCAACGGAGCCAAGACAGCAATCCGTTTTCTTAGTGGCAGCGGGACAGCAACTACCTCAATGGACGCCTGCAGGGGCATCAGGCCTGCAGCACGTGGTAGTCGACCAGACTCTTCAACGGAGCCAAGACAGCAATCCGTTTTCTTAGTGGCAGCGGGACACTCCGCCGAGAACAACCAGCCACAGCCAGGACCAAACCAATCTCGGTTTCAAGTCCGAAACACGAGCACTCCGACATGACCATCGGCCAACACTCAATAAAAGCGGGATTCCATATTCCCCACTAAAATAATAACAAACACGAACTGTACGTGAATGGATAAACACCCCGCGCCTTTTTTAAAAGAAATTATAACTCCTATTCACATGATTAACTCAGATTCAAGCCCCTTTAAAGGAGAGTGACTGGATCCACCGACCCACCGGCAAGGCAGGCCGGGGAGGAAGTGACCATAAACAAAACTCTACTTCCTTCCTTCAAAATATTGCCAAAGTTCGAAAAAATACCCATAGACAAAATAAACCCAATTAAGCAAGAACTTCTCTTGTCACAAATATTTATGTGACAATTCCCCCCTTCCCACAAAATGTTTGCCCTCAAACATGAACAACTAAGACCACTAATAAACTAAACTATGAGTCCAACAGGTATCTAGAAAAATGAAAACATTAACAATAATTAGTAGTTAAAATAACAACTTAGAATTAAGTTTCTTAAAAACTAAATTTCTTAAAAATAATTTTCTTAATAATAAAGAAAAAAAACAAGATCACTTTTCCTTGCACAGGAAATAAAGTCCAATTAGGCTTCACTTTAGGGTGGTTAAACAGCCCTCACTTGCACTGAATTTACGCTATAATTAAATAGCAAAATGAGAAACCTATCTAACTAAGTCCATCCGGTTTAACAGTCTTATGACAAAAATCTTATGACAACATTCTTATGACAAAACTTAAAATTAAACAATACTTAAAATTAAACAATTATAGATAATGAAAATAACTTTATAGATATACATTTTTTTTTTTACAATTCAGAACAATGGAGTTCAAAGTAGGCAAAATTAGTACACAAGAAAATACTGTTCTGTGTTATTAGTAGTATAGAATCAGTTTACAAACTGTCTATTAGACGTGACCAGAGTAGGGGTTTGTATTGGATTATTTATCCATCATTTTTTTTTTTTTTTTTATCGTTCGTTATTGAACCAGGATTTACAATTCCGAAGAAATACCAATAAGTAACAGAGTCGTCAAACAAGAATAATATTCAAATTATTCTTTTTGCGAAAGTCAAATCAGGTCAGGTTTATAAAACTATAAATACCTGCCGATCAAGGTGGACAGAATAGGGTTTACATAACACAATACCTATCTATTTATCAATCAGTTCATGACCAAAGTCAAATGGTACTAAAAAGCAAAACAGAAACTAGTAAGTTAAGCTCATACCTTAGGATATACAAAAATCCATATAACAATCTGCAGCAAACACTCAACAGAGTGACATTGATTGTAAAAGAAAAGAGACCAAGGCAATACCCAATAATAATAATAATAATTGGATGACTTGTATAGCGCCGTTTTTGTGCAAAATCACCTCAAGGGCGCTGTACAAACTTATAATCTATGTTCTTACTTAACTACTTATGGAGAAAATATACAGTACAATACTTACCTGGTAGGTCACTTGAGATTAACACTATTAACATTATCAAATTGTTTATTGGCGGAATTTAGATACAGGATTTAGGACTTTATTGAAAAATTGAATACAACTGGACTTTCTCTTAGGAATGGTATATTTAATTTAAGGGTACGACAGCTCAAAAAGGTAAGTTTTCAGTTTAGACCTGAATTCTGTTGGACTTGTTATGGATCTTAGTTCCGGAGGGAGTTTATTCCAAGCCTTCGGCCCAGATACTCCGAAAGCGCGATCACCAAACTTAGTATTTGGCTTGCGCTTAGGTTCTATCAGTCTGCCTACAGCTGATGATGTTGCTGATCTAAGCGTTGACTGCCTCAGACCAGTGTTTTCCGGGACGCATAGTTCAGAGATGTAGGGTGGGGCCATTTCATTGATGGATTTAAACACCACCCAGCACAGTTTGTACTGGATTCTTTCAGGGCACTTGAGCCAGTGAAGGTTACGAAGGTGTTCTGAAATGTGTGAATATTTTGAAACCCCGGTTATGAGCCGTGCTGCTGCATTAAACACTGATTGAAGTTTGTCAATTTGATATTTTGGAAGGCTGGCATAAATGCCGTTGCAGTAATCGAGACGTGAGACTACGTAAGAGTTGACAAGTAGTTTTGTTGCTTCTGTAGGAAGGTTTCTTCGGACAGACTTGAGTTGTCTTAGGTGAAAAAAACCGGTGCTTACAGTCCTATTTATTTCACTTTTAAACGAAAAGTCTGAATCTAAATTGACACCGAGAAGTTTAACTGTTGTTTTTGGGATGATATCGCTGCCGGAAATAGTAATAGGTGAATTGTCTATGAAATGTTGACGTTTGTTTGTGGCTGCCCAGAGAAACTCAGTCTTAGATGGATTGAGCTTCAGCTTGTTTGAAGACATCCAACGAGTTATTGCTTCTAGACATTCAGTTATACGGATCTTGAGACTATTGATTTCATTTGGAGCACAGTAAAAATAAACTTGCTGATCGTCAGCGTAGCAGTGAGACAAGAGATCAAATGACTCGATTATTTTGGCGACATCATTTGTAAAAAGGATGAAGAGAAGTGGACCCAAAACGGATCCCTGGGGTACCCCTGAAGAAAGTGTTGCGAAGTTGGAGAGTTTATTTCCAACCCTCACGGCTTGTAAGCGATTGGATAAATAGGATACCAGCCAATTTTTTATGTCGGATTTCAAACCAAATGTTTCCTCTAATCTCCTTATGAGGAATTCATGATCAATCGTGTCAAACGCTGCACTCATGTCTAGGAGTGAGATAAGTGATAACTTACCTGACTCTACGGCAAGAGTTATGTCTGATAGCATACGAAGTAGTCCGGTTTCAGTTGAGTGGAACTTTCTGTACGCAGATTGACGTTTTGTGAATAATTTATTTGAATTCAAGTGACTGGTTATTTGTGCGGCAGCAATTTTCTCCAGGATTTTTGAAATAAATGGTAGATTTGAAACGGGTCGATAATTACCTAAGTTATCGGCGTCTAGTTTGGAATTTTTCAGGATTGGTGTAACTACAGCTGACTTGAGTGGTTCAGGAAAGTCACCCGTGCTTAGTGATTTATTGAAAACGTGAACTAGGAATGGCGCTAAAACAGTAGAACATTGTTTTAATAACCATGTCGGTATGGGATCAAGACTGCACTGTTTATTAGGCGAGCTTGAAATAATTTTTATTACTTCTTCCAGCGTTGTGGGTTTGAAGGACGACAAAATTCCTTTAGAATTTAAAGTGAATATTGGCGGAGGGGCGTGAGATGCGGAAGCACGAATGGATTCAATTTTTTCCCGAAAAAAAATTGAGAAGGCTTCCGGGGTAATATCTATTTTCTTTGGAACAGTGACTTCGGAAATTACAGTCTTTATTGAGTTCCAAAGACGTCGCGGGTTGGTTCGCTCAGAGTTAATCTTTTCTTTCCAATAGTCTGATCTTTTGGAATTAATTTTACACGTATACAGTTTTTGAGCAAGGATCCACTCGTCTCTTGTAGTTACAGAAGAGTTTTTCCTATAGGTCCTCTCTAATTTCCGCATAAGTCTCTTCTGGTTTCGACATTCATCGTCAAACCAGCCGTCAGACTTTCGAACTTTCCGTGTTTTTGATGATGTCGGGGCATATTTATTTAACAGACATGAAAGTGTTTTATTATATGTCTTGACAAGTTCGGTAGGGGTCTTTGTTTCCCAAACATTGGGTGTACATAAGAGAGAGGTCTGTAACTCTTCCAGAAAATCGCTAAAGCAAAATTTACGCCATTCCCTTGATACAATTGTTCTATATGGTACTCTAGGCGGGTTAAAATCAATATCAGTGCAAACGAGCCGATGGTCTGACAGTCCTATATCACGAATATCTGCTGAAAGCGGTGTATCACTGTTCTTTGAAATTAGTACATCTAATGTACCACCAGCATCATGAGTTGGGACGTCGACCCATTGGTGGCATCCAAAGCTGGCTAACAGATCTAAGAATTTAACAGTGTTTGGTGATGTCACGCGCTCGAGACGAATATTAATGTCACCTGTAATAATGAGTGCGTCGGAGAGTCCGACTGAAAGTTCCAAAAACTGTGAAAACTCATTATAAAATTCGACAGAGATTGGTTTCGATCCGGGTCTATAAAGGGTGCACAACATGAACGACGTTCCTGAAGAAGAAACCCTGCATCCAATATACTCAAACGTGTTAAATGTACCGAGAGCTACTTTGTTTAGCCGTAATCCTGATCGGGCTATTATCGCGACACCCCCGTGATTCACGTGTGAGATATTGTTTGATGGTAGGTCCCCACTAGGTCGGGCTTCTTCAAGAACCACATATCCTAAAGCTCTGAGTCTCTTAATTGAGTACGAATCACTGTTCTCGTGCCAAGTTTCTGTGACCGTAAGGATATGGAGTTTTTGGTCTCTGAAAATATCGTCCACCACCTCTAGTTTGTTGTTAAGGGATCGCGCTTTCCAGGAACCAATCGCAAGCTGTCTGCTCCTGTAGTTGGCATGTCGTTCTAATCTAATTTCATTTGAGTTGTTGTGGAATTTATCAGAATCGCGGAGGGCTATAGACGGTAGGTAATTCTGTTTGTCTATTGGTCCGACTACTTGAACACCCTGTACTGACGGATACTTATTATTATTTTCATTACTATTGTTATTATTAATAATTATTGGAACGTATTGTTCCTCCCTGCATAAATATTTTGTTTTTTGTCCACCGCGACACCCCCTGTATCTAAATTTCACATTCGGATCACGGACTGGATTGTATATTGTTGCTTTTGCAGTCACTGAAGGGTTCAACACACTATCACTTTTAAAACTTGTTGTTAAATGTTTTTTATGATAGCGTCCAGCACGACAACCCCGAGATCTAATTTTATGAGTAGTATTATTATCGCGTCCAAGGTCATATAATGATATTTTACAGCTAATTTAGGGTCCGTAAAAACACTTTCACTTTTGAGATGTAGTAGTGTCGCCCTGTCGTATCGGATATTGTTTACAGTCACCATAGTTCAAAGAATACCCATTATAAATCACTTGACGCATTTACACTTGACACGGTTGCTCGGTTCTCTTTACACTGCACATGTGGCCTATTCCTTCGGCCGATTACCGATGCTCAGAGTTATTGTGCACTTCTAGAAACACCGTGGCAGATTTGAACATAAAATATTTGAAATTTTGTATTAAAACTTGAATTAATCTCGAATCAGTGACACTAAAATTATTTTATTTTTATACATCTAACTTAAAAATTATTGCGGTTATTTTACACTTTATCTACACCGAAAAAATTGAGAACTTCCCAAGATTTTCAAAATAAACGCGGAGCGCTTAAAAAAAGCAGCCGGCCGCCCCAAGAGCGCCTCTCTGTCCAAGCTGGCATTCCTTGAAAAAAAACACTCCAAGTGTAGACAAAACGTCAGCATTTCTTGTACAAACAAAACAAAATTGTGTGATCAACTATGGCTTTCAGTGAGTTGACACTATTCGAGGGGTGATCAATCCAAAATTTAATGAATGACCTTAGTAATACTTAATGTATAGTCTAATACTGGTATTAACAGTAAGACTCTAATGTTTATCACATTTAGACTTAAAAACTATACAGAAACACATTTTCCTGTATTAGAGGCAAAGTGATAATTCCAAAGGAATTAATTACTAGTTAAGCACGCCAAAGCAGTACTTACTTTGTTAGAGACAAAACAACTTTCTTATGAACTAAGACTTATTTAAAGAACTTTTAGGAAAGCTATACCATACTTAAAGTTTATGAAATACAACCTATCAATAATAGAACAAACAGAACTTTTGTGCATCAGAAAGTAGCTCAAGTCTCTGAAACACAAAATTCCAAGATATACATTCTGAAGTTCCCTGGAGGTTCAATGGGCCGATAAAAGGGCCTCCAGTGGACTAAAGAAAGAAGGGCATAAACTTAAAAATAAAAGTATTACAACATAATCCGTTATACAGACGGAACCAAGAAATAAATCAATGTGTGTGCATGTATGTAACTAAGTGTATTATAACCAATATAATCAAATATTTGAAACTACCAAAATCCCTAAACTAGTGCATGTTATTAATAACAAGAAAAAACATAGTAACGAAGAAAGAAAGACTTATCTAACAAAATTTGGGCGCCAGTGACCACAAGGATCACGTTCCAGTTTACCGAGGGTAAATAAACGGTTTATCGTCGATAAACTAGATTTTAGTGTCCGTACTGAGCACAAGAAATGGAGGTACCAAACTCCAAATCATGAGAATAGAACAGTCACAAAAGAAACAAATGCCATAATGTGAAGGGTTGGTAGGCCTACACACTAAAACATTAGCTTCCTTAAAGGAAAAAATAACAAAACTAATCTACCCGAACAATATCTTTTACGTGAAAATTGCCTACAATTTTACCTTGCACATCTGCCAAGGTGTATACTAAATCTGAAACTTTATTTTTTATAACATTACGCACGAATCTTGGTGCCAACTTATGAGAAAAGTAATCCGGACCACTGGATTGAACAAAATTCTTCCTCCAAACGACATCACCTATATCATAAACCACGGATTTACGGCGTAAATTATAATGTTGGGCATTCTTTTTAAAGGCCTGTACTAATGCATTTGAAACTTGTTCATAAATAGGAACTAAGTCTTCCAACTTCTTTGCAAAATCGGGTCTAGACTGATCTAAAGGTATGTCCGTGAGACTAGAAGAAATATTAAATTTATGTAAATTACCGTCAATAATTTGTTCCCTGCCGTGCATGAGGAAAAAAGGCGTGAAGCTTGTAGCAAAATTAACAGAATTATTCAAGGCTGACTGTATCTGAGGCAGAAATCTAGACCAATTACGATAGTCAGACTCGGTCAAGATAGACAAAGCAGTCCCGACAGTTTGGTTATACCGCTCGACTACATTGTTTTGCGGGGTGTAATACGCGTTATAAAAAGGCATAGGAACATTATAATCGGACAACAATTGTTTAAACTCTTTTGAAATAAATTGTTTACCATTATCACACACAAAGGTTTGAGGAACACCGTGAACCAGAAAAATGAATTGTTCAACATTTTTTACAATGCTTTTAGCAGTAGCATTTCTTAGCGGAAAAATCCAAGTGTATTTCGAAAAGACGTCAACAACCGATAAAATATACATAAATCCCGCGTAACTACGTGGAAGAGGACCAACAAGATCGATAGACAACATTTGCATCGGTCTGTTGACTATTTTAGGATTCGTAGAAATACCCGCCGGCGCTGATGTATTTATTTTATGTGCTTTGCACGTTTTACACTTATTAACAAATTTTTTGACATCATTGTACAAACCCGGCCAAAAATAACGTAGTTGGACTTTTTTATATGTTCTGAATACACCTGGGTGGCAAGAATTAATAGACTCGTGTTCTTTACTTAAAATTGCGTTACGGTCCTCAAAAGGCACAACCAACTTCCAGGCTGTATCCTCCTGCAAATCGAAACGAGATTTAGAATGTCTAAATAAACAATTATCTTTAATTTGGAAATTATTGAATCGTTGTGGATTATTCATACAATTGGAAAACAAATTATTATACCAACTATCAGAAATTGTAGGCGTAGAATCTAAGGCAGCAACGGTAAAATCATCTTTACGAGAAAGAACATCTGGAACAGTATTCAATTTTCCTTTTCTGTGCACCACATCAAAAGAATACTGAGAAAGACGCGTAGACCAACGAGCTAGTCTACCAGTTGGATTGGACAACGAAACCAACCACTGCAAACTGGAGTGATCCGTTACCACTGTGAAATGAACTCCTTCTACGTAAGGCCTGAAATGATTCACCGAGTCTAACACCGCAAGGAGTTCGCGCTCCGTAACGCCATAGTTTCTCTCGTGAACATTTAAACACCTAGAGAAAAAAGAAACAGGATGTTCTTCACCGTCGAACACCTGGGTAAGCACGCCGCCGATTCCAACGTTGCTCGCGTCGCAATGTATAGTAAAGGGCAAAGAAAAATCTGGGCAGCTAATAACGGGAGCAGAAGTAAGAGCTTTTTTAATTCTTTAAACGCGTTTTCTGCTTCTGGAGACCATGAAAAATTACCTATTCCCATTCTAGAACCAGTGAGTTTAGTCAACGGGGCCGCAATAGTAGAGAAATCTTTAATAAAACGCCTGTAATAACCGCACAGACCTATAAAAGCTTTAATTTGTTTAGAATTTTGAGGGGTAGGGTACGTTCGAATACATTCTAATTCAACGGGGTCTGTACGAAGACCTTTCGCGTCTACGATATAACCTAGATACTTCAACTCTTCTTTACAAAACTCACATTTTTTGAGGTTAACTGTTAGGCCCGCATCTCTTAAACGTTCATAAATTTTAATCAAAATCTTCAAATGTGATTCAAAATTCTCTGAAATAATAATCAAATCATCGAGATAGCAAAATACGTTCTCGTCGAACTCAGGACCAAAAAGGGCATCCACAAGACGCTGCAATTCGCTGGGAGCATTCTTAAGACCAAATGGCATCCTCAAAAAATCAAATAAACCGTGGCCTGGTACAACGAAAGCCGTTTTAGGACAGGATTCCTTATCCAAGGGAATCTGCCAAAACGATTTGGACAAATCTATTGATGAAATAAAACGAGCACCCCTAAGTTTATCTAAAATACGTGAAATATACGGAAGAGGATAGGAATCAGCCAGAGTAACGCTGTTCAAGCGCCTTGAGTCCAAACAAAATCTGACAGAACCATCCTTCTTAGGGACAATCAAAACTGGGTTTGACCAAGCCGAACGAGAACGGCGGACAACACCTAAATCCAACATTTCTTTTAATTGAGCTTCTAGTTGCTTCTGACGAGTTTGAGACAATGGATAGTAACGCTGCTTAATAGGATCCCCTGTTGTCTTTATTTTATGACGTACCAAATGGGTTTTTCCTAAACCTCGTTCTTCGAAAGAAATCGACTTGAACTTAAATATAACCGAATTTAACTTTAGATTGTCTTGAGGGGACAGCAAGGAAGCTGATGTTAATTTACGAACCTCACTGACAACATTCCCAAAATCAACATTGCTGTCAACTTTTGGAAACAACTGAGGGGCCACGTCAAATTGCTTCCAAAAGTCAACTCCCAAAACAATTGAAGAGGACAGAGACGGAATTATAAAAAAATTAATATATTTTTTAATATTATTATAAAATACCAATACTCGCATGGTACCAATTATATCCTGACGTTTGCCATCCGCGGTGGTAACGTAAGAATCTAATTTCTTTAACTTAAATCCTAGACTTATGAAAAAATTATAAACAGAACCCCCGAAACAACTGACAAATGCTCCACTGTCTAAAAGTCCTGAAAAAACCAAATTCTTAATTTTAATATTAACATGTGGTCTAACATCTTGTCCACAATCAGCTAACGGCAAATATGCGTCCATGTTGCGCGTGGAAAACTTAAACTTAGATTTATTACTAGAAACTGCCGACGACCCCTTATCACCCTTGTGCACAGAATGCAAAAGATCGTTGGCTAGTTTTTTGAATTATACTTATTTGCGTCATTATGCTTAAAAGAGTCCCTTTTCCATTTTTGACAAAATTGTTTCGTATGTCCCTGTTCTTTACAATAGAAACAATTAAAAGTTTTCTTACTATTAGAAGAAGAACTTGAAGAAGACGCGCGTGGAGAAAAGGAAGCCTGATTATACTTAACACGTGGAGAAAACGACCCTTGAGCTTGAGGCGGATACGACGGTTGAGAATACGGAACTCTATTAGAATACGACGATTTAGGAAACGAAACTCGCGGAGAAGGATTAAAGTGTGGAGCGGGTTTTTCTACCGAAAGTTTATCAAATTTACTGCACACACTTACTAGGGCTGAAAGACTCTTATCCGAGAAATAAGCAACGGCCAAGGCGTATTTAGGTAGGAGACTGTCACAGACTAAGTCTACCAATTGTTCTTCCGAGAGCGGAACATCCAACCTCAAGTTTGCTAATTGAACATCTTCAACATATTCCACCACAGCTTGATTAAACTTTTGCTTCATAGCGAACAAGGCTTTTAAAGCTTCCGTTTGGTTGGTACAAACGTCAAAACGGGAAATGAGGAGCTTTTTCAAAGTTGACCAAGACAGAGAGTCGTCAAAAATAGTCCTAAACCAAGAAAGAGCTCTTCCCTCTAGGAGGTCAGAGAAAGCGATAACAACCGAGGACAACTCCACCTTCCGGCTTCTAGATAGTTCTTCAATTCGTAAAATGAAATCTCTGACATCCGAATACCCAGAAAATTTTAAACCCCAAGAATGGACAGAAGACGAAGTTGAAGGAATAGCCGACTGATAATAATTATTAATTATAGTTTTAGTATTTTCTGAAGAAACTGTATTATCATCCCCCACATCTATATTAGAACCACCCCCAACTTTCAGACTTTTATTAAAGGAGCGAGCCTGTTCGCGCATACTGGATAGAGTAGCTTCCGGAACGATGTTACGATCCGATAACAATTTAATCATTTCCTCCTTCGTCACCCCATTAATATCCGAAATCGCCATCTTTGTTAAACTGGAGAAAATGATAATTAGAAATTAAATAATTATTCTTTAATAAGAATAATAACTTAAATGTAATAATGAGATATAAATAATAATTTATTTATAACACATCAATTACCAAACCCCCTGTACAAGTCAACTCGACAAGTATAAATTGTATACATTAACACGAGACACAACAGTACCGTCAAAGTATCCTACTAATATTTCAGTGCTCACCAGGCGACGGTATACAAGTACGATTATATACTAGAACGCCAAGTACAATTACGAATCAAGGATATTTACTTTATTGTAATTTAATCAAAAAAAAACAATTATCCAAATTGTTATAATAATTGAAAAAGAAGAAGAAGATGCTCATTAATAGAAATAACACGTCGTTAATTTCGATTAGATAACCTGCAAAACAGTTGTCAATGTTTGTAAACAATGAAGTAATTACTAGTACCTAATGTCAGATGAAACCACAACAACAACATAATCAATAATTTTTTTATAAATTTAATTTAGATTAAATTTGATAATATTATTATTAAGTTCTGCAAGTGTTTTAGTTTTTTATTATTGTGACAGCTGTTTCGGCTTACAAGGCCATTTTCAAACTGTGGTTAGTCCACATTGAGACGACGTTTTTATACTATTTCAAATGTAAATTTTGAAGGTGCATACATTGATTTATTACTGGTTACACCGATGACATGATCTATTGTTGGTTAAACCAATCTATGTTTTCCCCTCAGTAAATGGTAATGGGTTCTTAATTATTTACTAATGACTTTATTGCTATGAATTATTTGGGTGCATTATACTGCTTGGGTTTTGTGAAAATACTAAGAAGTGGTGAGTAAATTATTTTCCGTACTTTATTAATTAGTGTTAAATTTGGGTCATTCGTTCGTTTATTGATTTCTAATTGTTCAAGTAAATTTAATCTAATGCCCTTTTTTTCTATATGCAATGGTTTAGGACCCTTGTTGTTAAGTGGGTTATGATTATTCACCAAGAGATGTTCTGCGAATTTTGAGGATGTGTTTTTATTATTATAACATCGTATATGTTCTTGGAATCTAGTTGAGAATGCCCTCTCCGTTTGTCCGATGTAAGTGGCGTTACAATCGGCGTGGTCACATTTTAATTCATATATGCCACTGTTATTGAGTATAGGGATTTTACTTTTAGAGTTTTTAAGGCTTGTTCCTAAATTATTGTTTGTTCGAAAAGCTATATTTAAACCACATTTTTTAATTTCTTTTGCCATTTTTTCAGATATTGGGCCGAGGAATTCGAGACATGCAAATTTTTCTATATTTTTGTTATTTACCGGATATATTAAATTGATAAATCAAGGCGAGGGCATTCTCAACTAGATTCCAAGAACATATACGATGTTATAATAATAAAAACACATCCTCAAAATTCGCAGAACATCTCTTGGTGAATAATCATAACCCACTTAACAACAAGGGTCCTAAACCATTGCATATAGAAAAAAAGGGCATTAGATTAAATTTACTTGAACAATTAGAAATCAATAAACGAACGAATGACCCAAATTTAACACTAATTAATAAAGTACGGAAAATAATTTACTCACCACTTCTTAGTATTTTCACAAAACCCAAGCAGTATAATGCACCCAAATAATTCATAGCAATAAAGTCATTAGTAAATAATTAAGAACCCATTACCATTTACTGAGGGGAAAACATAGATTGGTTTAACCAACAATAGATCATGTCATCGGTGTAACCAGTAATAAATCAATGTATGCACCTTCAAAATTTACATTTGAAATAGTATAAAAACGTCGTCTCAATGTGGACTAACCACAGTTTGAAAATGGCCTTGTAAGCCGAAACAGCTGTCACAATAATAAAAAACTAAAACACTTGCAGAACTTAATAATAATATTATCAAATTTAATCTAAATTAAATTTATAAAAAAATTAAATGGAGTTCTACGAATTAAACACAAAAACAATAAATAATCAATAATGACAGAAGTGCGCTGTCATTGAAAAATAACCATGAAAAGTCTTGTTACAGTTTTTGTATATGAAATGGTAATATCATATAAAAGATTCTTTGAAAAAGGTATTTCATTATAAAATAACAATATTGAACATTATTTGCATGTTTATGTTTCATCATGATAGATGACAAATGTCAATGTACACATTTTGACAGATAGTATTTTTAGAATGTAAACAAGTTATTTGTTTTGATAGTAATTGTGATAGTAATAAGGTAGGTAATTTATTTTTGACAAAGTCGTAATTTAAATGTGTACTGGATTCATAAAAACTTGAATATTACTGTGCAAATATATTTAAAAAGTAAGTATTGTACGTAGTACATAGTATTATGTTTGACACTACATTGATATTACTATCAATAATTATGATTTACTTACGAATAACTTGTAACAAAGTATTTCGAAAGTATCAAAAGGATATTTAAATTGTGTTTACGTTGGAATTTGTATTTACCCAGGAACGTAAACAAAACTACATATTATGATAACACAGAATATACCGAACTATATTTTGTAGCAAATAATAATGAAAGGTTTTACTAATCATTATTCAATTCGTATTGCGTATAAACAAAGATGTTTAATCAAGTTATTATTAATCAGTATGACAGGTACGAAACAAGTTTTAACCTTCAAAATTTTGACAACTAATCTTGTTCATAGATCAACAAGAGAATCATAGACAATCGATATTATATTTTAAGAAAAAATAATAATTAATTTACTCAAACACTCGAAAACTTCTAACTTCATCAGTAATAAGTTGTCTATGATCAAACAATGAAAAGTTCTTTGCAATACAATGACATTTCAAAATGCAAACAACATAATTATTATAGGTTATGTATGAGGATACATGAACATAACATTAATATTAAAGGTCAATAGTAGACATTATGATGTGAATGTAAGTATGGAAATGCTAAGTGCACACACATTGATTCAACTCTAATATTATCAACTAGTATTAATAAAAACCCAACTTGACATGACAGAAAAAAGGATACTGCACCGAAAACGAAATATTTTAAACGTTGAGCGCCAAATGTAATGTAAGGAATGTTAGGTAGGTACATTCCAATGTTTAAAAGGAAACGGTAGAGCAGAGATCTCATCTCAAGATTGTGGGAATAATTTCCTGTCAAGTAAGTTAGGTGATCATAAATAAAAAAAGGAGTGAATTCTTAATGGAAGATATATTGAAACATCAAAAGCAACTACCAAGGAGTACAGATGATAAACATGTAACCATAGAAATAAATATAGGCACATACCCGATGGACTCTTGAATTAAACTAAACTAACTTAACGTGAAACGAAAGAACGACGACGAATGGGGAACGAAGACTTGCTCTCGGCAGCGGGGAACGGACCCGAGTCGAAAGCCAGGACATCCTTCTCTTGGAGGAAGCAGGAGGACGCAACTCCTTCAATGGACGCCTGCAGGGGCATCAGGCCTGCAGCACGTGGTAGTCGACCAGACTCTTCAACGGAGCCAAGACAGCAATCCGTTTTCTTAGTGGCAGCGGGACAGCAACTCCCTCAATGGACGCCTGCAGGGGCATCAGGCCTGCAGCACGTGGTAGTCGACCAGACTCTTCAACGGAGCCAAGACAGCAATCCGTTTTCTTAGTGGCAGCGGGACACTCCGCCGAGAACAACCAGCCACAGCCAGGACCAAACCAATCTCGGTTTCAAGTCCGAAACACGAGCACTCCGACATGACCATCGGCCAACACTCAATAAAAGCGGGATTCCATATTCCCCACTAAAATAATAACAAACACGAACTGTACGTGAATGGATAAACACCTCGCGCCTTTTTTAAAAGAAATTATAACTCCTATTCACATGATTAACTCAGATTCAAGCCCCTTTAAAGGAGAGTGACTGGATCCACCGACCCACCGGCAAGGCAGGCCGGGGAGGAAGTGACCATAAACAAAACTCTACTTCCTTCCTTCAAAATATTGCCAAAGTTCGAAAAAATACCCATAGACAAAATAAACCCAATTAAGCAAGAACTTCTCTTGTCACAAATATTTATGTGACACTGTGATAGTGGATTGATGTATGATTGTGGAGTATTTTTTATTTGTTTTTGTCATTATGTGGTCAATGCAGGTTTGCGAGGGGATTGATTTATTAATTTTGTGATCCACTCTTGTTGGTTCCCTTATAGCGGCAGTCATCCCGTGGGAGAGGAGGAGTAATTGGTATTCCTGTGTTTGTGGATGTTGCCTTCCAGTATCCAGTATATTAATGGTGATGTCCCCTATGATGAACAAGTTCCTGATGTTTCGTTCTTGAAGTAGAATGCAGTCTAGTGATTCAAGAAATGGTGACAAATTTGTAGATGAAGGGGATCTGTAGACAGCAAAGATGCATGTATCTTGATCGAGTTTTACTTTTAAACAGTTTGCGTCTTGTAGTTCGATTTCTTCTATTTTGCATTCCATCTTATTTTTACAATATACAATTACTCCATCGTTTTGATGTTTGTGAAGTTTAGTATTGAAGACTTTGTAGTTGTTGATGTTTTTATGCACATATGTTGAGGAATTTATCCAACATTCTGTAAGGATTAATAAGTCAGAATCTAAATCTAATTCATTTATCAGCACAGTGAAATCTTCGAAGTTTTTGTTAATACTTCGAATGTTTTGATGAATTATGTTCAGGATCGGTAACTCGTCCTGTATTATACGGTTTAACATGCAATTGACCACTACAACACGGGCATGTGCCTAGTGTGGTGGCCAAAAATTTACCCGTTTACTGTAATGTATAAACTTTACTGAATAAAGAACATTAAAAAAAAGGTATTTGTGGTGATTATTGGGTTAGGTATCAGTTTTTCAAGTGTTTCCGTTGTGAAAGAGGCCATTATAAAGATATTGAGTAGATGAAGTGTCTATAGGTTTTTTTGATTTGTTTAAATCATAGTTAGTAGCTATATCGTTAAGATGTTTTATTTCGATAACCTTTGAATCTTTAGTTTTTCTTATAAGTATTTTTCCCGATTTCACCCAAACATATTTATATTCTTTTATTAGGGCTCTTTAGTTGGTGTTCCAAAGTAAATTTTTATAATACTGGGTTAATGCCGGATTTAGATAGACGTATTGGTCTTCTTTCCCGTTGAATTTTTTTATCGGGTCAGTATGTTTCGCTGCTAACATGATGTGTACTTTTTTGCTGTCTGCAAAATTAATTGTTATTTTTTTTTGGTTGTTTGGTTTGGTAGTTGTAATTTTAAATGAATCCTCAGGTGATATGGTAACTCCTGCGAGCTCAGCGATCTGGGTTACAGTATGGGCTGGGGGTATGTTTTCTTGTAATTTAAGGCCGCTTATTTCGATACTGTTTAATAGGCCTGATTGTTCAATATCTGCCAGGTGAATCTCCATCGCAGCCAATCTTTTCTCCTTTTCTGCCATTTCTTCCTTAAGTTTGTTTATTTGTATTGGTGAATCCATGATTTGTGACAGTTTGAGAATGATGTCATCATATTTATCGTTAATAAAGTTGTTAAACGTTTTTTATTTCTTGAAGCTCAGTTTCTATTTTTTTAAACATAGTTGTTTTCATTTCTTCGAATTTTGAGTTGATGAATTCGAATATTGGGTCATCTTTGGTATTTTTGTTAGACCTTGTTTCCATGTTTTTAGTTGGTTTGGACATAGGGTTAGTAAATGATCCAATGCCACTAAAAACTTTTATTTCTATTTTTTATAAAAAAATAAATAAAGTTTTATTTTGATGTTTATAAACACTGTCACCATCTATTGGGCAATAGTTGAATTAAAAATATTTTCCTTCACAAGTTTGCAGGCATTGCCATCTATTGATTCGTAGGCGTAACTTAGTTTATTTTATAATTTTAATGCATTTAGGTATTTACTGACATCTATTGACTAGTAGAATAAATATGCCATATGTAGGTAGTGTATCCAAATAATTTGTTAAAATCTCAATTTTTAAATTTTTTTAAATGAGTTTCTCTTAAGAATGCGGTTCAGTACATACATAAAATAAGTTCCAGAATTTCCGCCGCACTATGATGCACAGATACACAAGTGATATAATGTTTCAAACAAACTTTTTGCGCTTTATTCCACTATTTTATACGGAGAAAAATTATACTTGACGTCTGTCATTTACTTTGTTGTAATGTTATGCCTTTGCCAATAACTTTCAAAGGATTCCCTGCGTACCCAGTAATGATACGGTTATCCGCCAATAATTTTAATGAACCAAAATGACGCTTAAAGATTTCTTCCTGCATTACACTTAACGAAGATCCCGAATCGACCATCGCTCTAAAATGCTTGTCGTTAATTATAATGTCTGCTGTGAACGGTTTTATTGAAGCTATCACATGATTATTACAACAAAAATCCTCAACAATTAGATTTACACTATTTGAAAAGTTATTATTCACACAATATTTTTGCAGATGACCTACTTCATTCCATTTGTAGCATCTCGCATTGCGAAATTTGCATGAATTAGTACAATGACCCGTTTTCTTGCAAATTCGGCACTGGGTTTTCGCACCCGATGGTACTGTATACGTCGGTTTGTTTACAGATGAACTCGCGGCAAACTTTTGTTTATTGCCCTTAGAAAAATGCCTATTGTTAGTATTCTTACTTATGATGTTAACCTCTGATTTAACTGAATTATTTGGAACGTCTAAAACTGACATACTATTAGCTATTTCCTCTAGTTCGCTAAGTGACAATTTCAGCCCTTCCAAGTAAATCTTGTCTTTAACACCTCGACTCCGGTGGTGGGTCTGGTTTGACCCAGTGTTTTTAAAAAAAAAGATTTTGCCGCAAATATCTCGTTTAGGCTAATTTCCTTTTGTCTATTCTTTCATCAAATATTTACCCATATTTCGACTCAAAAATGATTAAAATCGGACACGTTTTAAAAAAGTTATAAGAATAATTGTGTTTAAAAACACGCAAAAACTCATTTCTTCTCAGTTGAATTCGAGCAGCCGACGAAACAGCATATCTCTCGCTCTGTCCTTCCGTCTTTGTCTCTCACAGTCCCGCGCAGATGTTGTCAACCATTCGGGCACATTTCTAGTATTGTGATTTTTGTTTGTGACTTTGTTTTAATTTTTTTTTTCGTAGCGTACGAACGCAATGGCAAAGCAAAATTATTTATCTGATAATGAGATCAAAAAGCTACTTAACAGTTCGAACAGTGAGATCAGTGATGATGGCGACTTGGAATTCGAAACATTAGATCCAGAATTTGAAAGTGATCCGGAAGAAATATTACTAGAGGAAATATCTGAAAGTGGAAATGGAAGTGATAATGAAGTTAGTGTAGGAAATTCGAATGAATCCGTTGCAGATCAACATTTATACGTGTCGAATTCCGGATTCCAATGGAATTCTGCGCAACCAGCCAGCTTACGTACCAGAAGCCATAACATTATTTCTTCTACCCCTGGATTGAAAAACGGTAGCCAGAACATAGTATCCATCAGAGATGCTTTTGATTTGTTTATTTCAAATGAAATGGTGGAGGAAATTATTGAAAATACGAATAAATTCTGTCAGCTCAATCCGAAAAATTCCAGCTTTCCTAACATTACGAAGACAGAAATGTATGCATTTTTTGGAGTTCTTTTGGCTTCAGGAAGAAATCACGGCCGAAAGTTAGAACTAAGCGAACTTTGGACTACCGAGGATTTATTCCGGCAGCATTTTTTCCCCTCCGCTTTATCTAGAGATCGCTTCCGCTATATTTTTAGCAATATACGTTTCGATGACATTTATTGAATGATATAATATATCGATGAATTATTTTTGTGAATTTTAGCATTTTTAATATATTTTAACTAATAAAAAAATGTTAAACTTTTTATAATTGGTAGTGCTATATAATTATTTTGCCGCTGAATTTGTAATAATAAATCCATTTGGTGTTTTGTGTATGTATATAAATTTTATTAATCGTCGAATCATTTTTGTATTTTCGTATTTAGAATATTGCTTTTATTCCTTTTTTTTAAATGAAAATTGTTAATTTAAATTTGTTATATTGAAAAATAAAAGTTTTAGTATATTTTAATGTGTGTCATTCAATGGTTTTAATTGTGACAAATAAATGTGTGAGGAAGTAAATACTCAACTTGAATTTGAATGCCATTATATAATATTTTCTAATATTTGCATAAGCAATCATCGTTTAATATGGCTATAAATTGAATTTATTTTCTCTTTACACATCTTTCTATTAGAGGTACAGCCACAAGGAAATTATCAAATACGTGATTTATTTATGGTATTTTAAATAATACACGATATTCTTGTAAATGCACATCATCGAAAATTTTAATAATTATAGAAATAAAAATGTTTGTTTCCGCTGACGAACGCTTCCTGTCCCCCTCTCCCGCGCTGCCCTCCTCATTCCCCTGACCATCGCCCGGCACCCGCATCGGCCGTCGGGGCCGTCTTCGATTCAGTCGTTGATTAGCTGTTGCGCGGGATGTCCGCGCCGCTGTATATCGACGAACCGCAAAATTTACGGAACACTAATTTCTAAAACTTTCATGTTCATACAAGAAACACAGGGGATATGTTATGAGTTAATGAGGAACTACAATAATATCATATAAAAGTAAGAATATGAACGAAAAATGCATAAAAAGCCTTTTAATTTCATCATTTCAGCCGGGTCAATCTGGACCCACCACCGCCGCATGTGTTTCATTTTTAACCTCCGGGTATTACGTGTTAATGCGACCCGGTAATAATCCAATGGCAAACATATCTACTAAATTTTTCTCCAACCTAGCTTCAAATTCACAATAAGTTGACAAAGACCGTAATCTAACCCCAAAATCTTTAATGGATTCGCCCGCCTCTTGTCTTGCTGAAAAAAATACTTCGCGTTCTTTGAATACTGAACGCTTTTTACTGCAATGTTTTTCAAGAAGTGCCCATAATTTTTCAAACGATACGTCCGTAACTCTAAGTGGAAAAAACAAAACCCGGAACAATAACCTCCAACAAAAAAAAACAACTACTTAACTCAGGAACTCTCCTTTCCGCCGCCAGTCTTTCAGAAATTCCTTCAAAAGTTGTTATTATCCACCGCTCGCCTTGGCAATAGATAAATGCTGCAAACACCGCACGTCCTGGCAATGTTTTATTGTTCCAAATTAGCTCCACCTCTCGCCTTTGCAATGGATTATTTTCCTTTGTTAAAATGGTCCTCTGGTAAATTGCCTCTTAATTCCTAGAACAGAAATCGTCGATCCTAGGCCTCCACGGCCCTGGATAACAATCTTGTCTCCCTTCTCCACGAAGGAAAACACAATTGGAAGTCACCCCGTGACTTAGTTCTCACGTTCCTGGTTGACAAAATTCTGCTGCCGTGTGACAACAAAAAAAATTTCTCCAGTTATCCTTCGACTGCGCCAGCTGTCGAAGGATGACGGCCGGCATAGTCCAGTGGTAACGCATCGGACTGCCATTCCGAAGGTCGCGGGTTCGAACCCGGCGTGCGCAAATAAATTTTATTTGATTAATTTGTGTTATTTCACAATTAATTAATTAAAATAATATATAGTATATTTGCGGCACGTTCCAGAGTGGAAGATACTACCAGTATCGCCCTGGTGTAAGACCACCATTCAGAATTGAAACGTTGCTCCAAATGGCTTTAGCCGTGTTTAGTGACTAGATCTGAATAGCCAGGTACTTCCCCACCTTCCTCTTTCCCTTCCCCACTTACCTTCAGCCTCACAACATCCCCCAATTGGGGATGCCATAGTCTCACTGGCTCCAGACGGGAGCAGTTGGGACTCTTGTGAGGTATTCACTATAAAAAAAAAAAAAAAAAAAAGCTGTGATGTTCTATCCTTTAGGACAGGGGTCTCCAAACTACGGCCCGCGGGCCGTATCCGGCCCGCCAGTGTCTTCCATACGGCCCGCGACATCTTATGACCAGTGTCATCAAGGACCCGCGACAGCTAATGGCTAAGACCTTGCTCAGAAGGGGCGAAAACTCCGCGATTTTTTTCGTGCGAATAAATAAATATGCTCGTTGGCGAGGTACTTGGCACCAATACATTGCGTCCACAAGTATCGCGCGAATATATCGAGAGGATTTTTTTGAAAAATCTCTATTTGATTCGCAATGATATCAAGGTCTGAGAAACGAGTATCAAAAATTATCTTCAAAGCTACGTTATCTAAAGCTATATTTTCATCCCTGAAAATTCTATTGTCTACCCCCCCCGCCTCCCTAGAACAGAAAATATGGGTGTCTAGAAATTAAAACGGTTTTGGCCCTCTGAACTCACTGGAGTAGTCAATGTGGCCCTCCGGCTGAAAAGTTTGGAGACCCCTGCTTTAGGATATACAGCCGTGGACTTCTTGCCACAGACTCCCAACACTCCTTGGATGGAAGATACCTCTTTCAGTAATAAATAGGTTACTTGTTATTAACTGGTTTATTTAGAATATCGCGTGTACAATATAACGAAAAAAGAATATCAAATACACTATAATTTAACTACAGAAACTAAGTAGCTTCATTTTATTTTGTTTTTGGCATTATTTTTGTAAGAGGTTGTGTTTTACTATGTATTCTATTTCCTTTTTGATTTTGTTTTGTGATTTTACGTTGACTTTGTTTTATTTTTGATTTGTTGTGTTCTTTGTAAAAAACAAGAAAATAACATGTAAAAGCCCAGCCGGGCGTAAATTTATAAATAAATAAATAACCGCGTTGGTCAACCTTTATCGGTACTCGCTAGATTCGGTCCCCTCGTGGGATTCCAATGAAACCTAACCTAAAGCTGAGACGCCCTCTGTCGTCGGAGGCTAAAACTAAGAGCACTGCCATCTGTGTCTGAAAGCCCGAAGCTTTATACACAACAATTTGGAACACTGATTAGAAAACTGTTATTGGCTGAAAAATTTGCGCTTCAGATCGACGAAACAACCGATATTAAAAATAAAGCACAGTTGATGGCTATTGTACGTTTCGTTAACGAGGACTTTATTAAAGAACATTATTTATTTTGTAAGGAGGTTCAAAACGAACTACCGGAGAAGAAATTTTTTAAGTAACCGATGATTTCTTCAAAATGTATAATATTAAATTGCATTGCTGTTTGCACGGATGGCGCTGCGGCAATGACGGGTAGTAAAAAGGGTTTTGTCTCTTGTGTAAAATCAAAAATTCCAACGTTACAATTTACACACTGCTGCATACATTGCGAAGCATTGATGGTCAAAAATTTACCGGAGGAACTTTTGAACACGATAAATAAATGCATTAAAATCGTAAACATAATTAAATCAAGAGCCCTAAACTCGCGAATCTTTGGAATACTCTGTGCAGAAATGGGAGTCAAAGGTGAATCCTTTTTGTTTTATACTGAAATTCGTTGGCTATCCCGAGGCAAAGTTTTCGCTAGATTGTTTGAGCTTCTTCACGAGGTGCATGAGTTTCTTCTAAATCAAAATACGCCCGAACTATATCAGCACCTCGATGAAAATTACTGGATAGCCAAACTTGCATACATGGCTGATATATTCGAGCATTTGAATGAACTTAATAATGAACTATGGCAGAAAGAGTTGCAAAAATGATGTTTGGAAATGTACCAAAGGACCTACCATAGTACAATTGAAAACAAACAATCTTGGTCTGGCCCAACAAAATGTAAATATGCTTCAGCAGAAATTTGGTCAGTATTTTTATTCCATTAATACGGAACAATACGATTGGATTCGAAATCTTTTTGCAACCAATGCAATAAATTCTACAGAAGCACTGCCTCTGCAAATTCGAGAGGAATTTACAGATTTAAATAATGACATGACATTAAACCTTCACTTCTCCGAAGATCCATTAGATGTTTTCTGGATTTACGTTAAAAAATAATATCCTCGCATTTCCGTCAAAGCATTCCATTTTCAACGAAATATTTATGCGAGCAAAGTTTTTCAACGCTTGTATTAATTAAAAATGATAATCGGTCTTGCTTAAAAGGTCTTGACCAAGAACTTCGGGTTGCGCTGTCAAAAATCGAGCCGAATATAAAACTTTTGTGTTCATGAAACAAGCGCAGGTTAATTTAACAATTAATCGCTCATTAATTTATTATTATTTTATAATAATTATTAAGATTGCGTAAAAATAAATATGTTATAGATATATGTATGTATGTATACTTTTCAAATATAAAACAAGAAATCAATTTAATAACTATATATTTTAGCTTTCGGTGTGCCGCGAAATTCTAGGAAGAAATTTGGTGTGTCGTGGGTGAGCAAAAGTTGCGGAGCACTGCTCTAATTTATTTATTTATTTATTTATTTATTAACGGACATCGTCCAAATTACAAAATAATAACACGAATAAAGTAAAATGAATAATATAGGAGTAGACAAAGGTACATGAAAGCAAAGACATATGGTAGATATAATATAAAAAAATAAAGTGACAAGTCGAATCAAGTCAAGAATACGCCGTGGGTCAGGACCACAGGACACTTATAATATTCCGTCACTTGTTTAGCGACTGGCAAAAATCATTTAGACTTATCCCAAAAAGTTAAGGTTTTGACTTGAGTTGACCAGTCTACACATTCTGGACAATGGTGAATAATATCCATAATTTGTCGAATGATAGTTGAGGAAGAGCATTTCATTATTGCTGAGTCTTTGCGAGGGAATATTGAAGGGAATGAGTTGCAGTAGAGTAGGTGAATCAAAAATACCATTTATAATTTTGAAGAAGCAAATGAGGTCATTTCTTTCCCGACGGACTTCCAAAGGAGAGAGGTTTAGAGTTAGTTCAATTTCATCATATGAGTATTTGCCTTTTTCTAAACCTAGCCTCCTAGCAATCCCTCTTAAGAACCGATGTTGAACAGATTCAATGCGTCGAATGTGGACAGCATAAAAAGGAGACCAAATAACACAAGCATATTCAAGATGGGGTCGAACCAAGGAGCAGTAAAGAGTTCTAAGGGTATTTACGTTTTTGAAGTCCGTAGTGATTCTAGTGATGAAACCAAGTAGTTTGAGCGATTTATTAACGATTGCAGTTATGTGATCCCGAAAAGAAAGCTTGCTATCAAGAGAGACACCAAGGTCTTTAATAGATGTAACAGTTGTTAAGCAAATATTATTAGGTTTGTATTCGAAGACAATCGGTTTTTTTGATCTATAGAAGGACATAATTTTGCATTTATCGACATTTAGTTTCAAGCAATTAATTTTACACCAATCATTGAAAAAGTCGATATTCGATTGGAAAAGAAGGCAGTCATCGTGATTTTTTATTATCTTTAGAATCTTATTGTCGTCCGCAAAAAGCCAAAAGCGTGTATGAGAAAAAATACTAATAATGTCGTTTATAAACAAGTTAAAAAGAAGCGGTGCTAGATGTGCTCCTTGAGGTACTCCGGACGTTACTTCAATAATAGTAGACACAAAGTTGTTTAATTTAACTCTTTGTTTTCTATTTCTTAAATAAGAATTAAAGAATGTTAGCAAGGGGTTTCTAATACCGATAGCATATAGTTTGGCCATAAGGATTGAGTGGTTTACTTTGTCGAAAGCTTTAGAGAAGTCGGTATATAGAACATCTATTTGTGAGTTATCTTCTAGACCATTGACGATGGAATTGGTAAAGGATAGTAAGTTAGTAGTAGTAGATTTAGCAGATCTAAATCCATGCTGTTCCTCGATCAGTACATTTTTAAAGATAGGTGTGATTTTCTTCGTGATTATTGATTCAAATATTTTAGGAATATGGGATAATATCGATATGGGTCTATAGTTTTCTACGTTCGACTTATTACCTGATTTGAAAATAGGTCTGATATAAGAAACTTTCCAGGAGTCTGGAAAAGTGGCAGATGATATTGACAAGTTATATAACAAACAAATTGGCTTAGATATAGTAAATTTACATTCCTTCAGTAATATTTCTGGAATATCATCAGGACCAGTGCTTGTTTTGCTGGGGAGATTTTTTAAGGAGTTAAAGACATCTATAAGTGTGATTTGGCAATTATTTAAATCAATAGTATTAGTATAGTTGAGTGGAGGGATAGTACACGAGGTATCATAATAGACGGAGGAGAAGTGTTCAGCGAAAAGGTTAGCAATGTCGAGACCGTTTGTAGCATGATTTTCATGAAAGAACATACTTGGAGGGAGATCATTATCATTAGTACTTTTTTGTTTAACAAATTTCCAGAATTGTTTAGGGTTAAGATTTAATTGTGTCTCAGTGAGTTCGATGTAGGATTTATAGCACCTAACAGATTCGATTTTGGATAGTTCTCTTAGCTGAGAAAATTTATGGTAATGCGCCAAGTTGTTCGTACATTTGAATAATTTGTGTATTTTCTTTTTCTCGATTATCAACTTCTTTAGTTTCATGCTGAACCAAATGGGAAACTTAGGCTGGGAATAAGTTCCCTTAGGTACAAATAAGTCTATGGCATGAGTTATACATTCGTTGAATTTAAATGTAGCATCGTTAATATTGATGTTCGATTCAAGAAATGTCCATTGTCCAGTCAGTTTGGGCGAGATATCTGTTCATGCTAGTATAGTCACCTTTGTTAAATTTGTAGTGGTATGTAACCGTTGATTTTAAGGTAACATTTTTGAAAGGATTAGTGAAGTTGATATCGAGTGGTGGGTGATATTTATCTATTGGTAGTAATGAGTCAGAAGCTTCACTAACACAAACGCTAGGCGTGTTAGTAAAGATCAGGTCAAGACAGTAACCTTGACAGTTATGGATTGAGTTTAGTTGGAACATGTTCAAGTAGGCAAATAGATTCATTATTATAGAAGCTTGAAGGGAAATATTACTAGGAGTTTTTACACCATGATTGTCATTGAGCCATATTACCTTCGGTAGATTGTAATCACCGCAAATAATTAATGAATCGGCATTTATAGAAATACGTTCTACTGCTTCAGTATGTGACTTGTAGATATCTGTTGAAGAGGATGGGGGAATGTAGATACAACCAATGATAAGTTTCTTGGAGCCAAGCAGAACACAAACAAATAGTTCTTCAGATACATCATTACGAGAATCAAGAATGTGGCAACAGTATTTTTTTTAACACATATCATAACCCCACCACCTCTAGACTTGTTCGAAGAGGAGGAGCGGTCACAGCGAAAAATATTATAATTATGCAGTCCAAGTTCGGTTGAAGGAATATTGTCTGATAACCATGTTTCAGTGAAAAATAAGAAATCATAAGGACTTATGTTTACGGAACATCTGAAGGCATTTAATTTAGTATTGAGACCGCGAATATTTTGATAATAGGAATAGAAAATTGTATTACTGGGATGACTATTCCGGTTCAGCCTAAAAAATTTACACGAGATAGTTCCCGTCTCTCAGCGGCTTGGCGGGCTGGACAGTCAGGGGAGCCAGTCTTGTGTGTGGCCGATTTCCTGAAGAACTTGCAGGTGGCGCATGATGGTGGCTTGTCGGGCGTCGGGCAAGTATCACGATTGTGTCCAGGTTTTCCACAGTGGGAACAGGTTGGCGTGTCAGCGCTACACTTTGTCGCAGTATGTCCATAGAGTTGACAATTTCCACATTTAAGATTGTCGATCCAGTCCCTTACGGAATGTACCTGCCAGTCCATAGCTAGTTTGGAGACGCGAATGAGGGAGTGGCGAACAGAGGGAGGAACCCGAAAGACGTGGATACACCGTCCAGTGCGAGGTCCAACTTTATGTGAGAACTGCAACTTATCTTTTAAATCATTTAGTTGTAGACCAGTTTCTTCATGAGTTTGTTGATGAATAGCCAAGGTGATGTTCTCGAGGGGTAAAATTTGAGGTAAGCCGTGGATAGCTATCCGAGGAAGTTTATGGGAAGCAACGGCCGCTTTCAGACCGGCGTTGGATAGGGTCGGTGCATTGGCCAGTTTAATGGCCTCGGCATCAGTACTGGGATGCACGACTACACCTCCATTCCTAATTTCTCGTACTCCCGTGATTGTAATTCCCAATGATGATGGGTTAGTGGACGTCTTCAGTGTTTCAAGGGTATTATTAGAGGTAAGTTCCGTGTCGTCTTTAGGGTAGATAAGTACTGCGGGTCTTGCAGGGAGAATAGGTAAATTATTTCTGGTGTTAGGAGGATAATTTTTAGGGTGGGTTAGGTTGGAGACAATCGAGCTCCACGTGCTGTTGGTATTATCGGGCGATTGGTTTGATGACAGATGTTTGTATGTCATAATTTCTCCTTCGAGGATGCCTAGTTTGATACCCATTTGACCTATATTTCCTAACAGATCTGTGAAATTAGGGGCAAGCTTGGAAATCTGATCCTTTGTGAATTTATTAGAAGAATCCAGTATTATTATATTTAAATTATTTAATACGGAAGTTGCCTTCGCCAGGAATTGCTGCGCAGTATTTTCTTGGTCCATTGTATATTCAGAGTTGATTGTGGTTATTAGGAGGTTATTATTTGGAATAGTCCAGTGGTAACGCATTGGACTGCCATTCCGAAGGTCGCGGGTTCGAACCCGGCGTGCGCAAATAAATTTTATTTGATTGATTTGTGTTATTTCACAATTAATTAATTAAAATTAAAATAATATATAGTATATCTGCGGCACGTTCCAGAGTGGAAGATACTACCAGTATCGCCCTGGTGTAAGACCACCATTCAGAATTGAAACGTTGCTCCAAATGGCTTTAGCCGTGTTTAGTGACTAGATCTGAATAGCCAGGTACTTCCCCACCTTCCTCTTTCCCTTCCCCACTTACCTTCAGCCTCACAACATCCCCCAATTGGGGATGCCATAGTCTCACTGGCTCCAGACGGGAGCAGTTGGGACTCTTGTGAGGTATTCACTATAAAAAAAAAAATAAAAATAAAAAAAAATAACTGATGTTTGGCCTTTTCGTAGTGAACTATCTGACCCAAAAACAGTATCTATGAGTTTTTCTATGGAGATGTTATGACGCTGTTTGGCCTTGACGTATTGAACAATCTGAACCAAAAACGGTATCAATGAATTATTTTCAATGGAAATCTTTAACCTTAGTGAATGTTAATGTCGCCTGCTATGAAAATATTATCGGAAAGTCCCACAACCCGCTCGATATACAATACAGTACAATACTTACCTGGTAGGTCACTTGAGATTAACACTTAATTAAAATTTTCTAATTGTTTATTGGCGAAATTTAGATACAGGATTTAGGACTTAATTGAAAAATTGAATATAACTGGACTTTCTTTTAGGAATGGTATATTTAATTTAAGGGTGCGACAGCTTAAAAAGGTAAGTTTTTAGTTTAGACCTGGGTGACTATGGGTGTCTTCATAGACATATGAATATTAGTAGACCTGCCCCAAGTGATTAAAAGCGTATTATTCCCCACTCCCCATGCCGGTTCCATTGGAGCCGGCTGGGCTCGCGTATGGATTCCCGTGAATCTTGAGAATGTGACGTCATCATTCTTGTTCGAACTAGCGTCGAGCTATGGTCGAGGCATTTTACGAAATAACACGGCAAAATGGTGGCTTAGCTATGAAAACTTGTAAAAATAGATGTGAAAAAGAGAATAAACCCAATTGTCGTATTACATTCCATATGTAAGCATTATTTTAAGCGTAATTACATCGTATAATATGGATCAGTTTGTAGAAACATATACTATCACATCGAGATATATCTGTAAGCATCGTTGGTTACTGGGAACTAAATAATGAACACTTATAAAAGTGTCTTAACTAAATACGTACACAAAATATTCGACTCTGAAAATAGAAGAAATTTTTTTTTGTCGAATTTGGACTTCGCAAATTTGTTCATAACGTGGCGAGTAATTTGCGCTCCCATGTAAAAATGTCTATTCATTCAAAAGCAGATTTTACTTTTAAGAACTAAATGGTGATATTATAATGCGAGATGCCTATATACTGTCAGATTGATTTATTGACGAATCACAGTCAGCTTTACCCCCTTCGTTCTTCAACAGTTGATTTTACCCCTCACCTTTAATTTCTAGTCTATATATTCATATGTCTATGGGTGTCTTTGAGATTTTTCTAACCGAACTTCGAATTTTCATCTACCTACCTAGTGGGTTTTTGATTTTACCTTTTATTAAATTAATATTTCAAAACATCCCACAGAAGTAGTATGTTATTTTAGTCATTCTTAGGTTAGGCAAAAATCTAAGAAGTTAAAACGGTCGATTTTTAACACAGGGTTTTAATAGGTATATTGAATTGAGGAAAAGATGCCGCAGTGTTATGTACCAATGCAACCCATGCTATCATTTGTTATCATTGTTATCAATATTCTTGTGCATGCGTAGTTATAACAACAATCAGTTGGACCCTATTAATAATAAGTAAATATTTGTAACAACTAGTTAGTTGGAACCTAGCAATCAATAAGTACATATAGATTGCAATAAACCTAATTGGACCCTATTAATCAATAAGTACATAGTTATAAGAACAATATTGTTAGTTCTAATATTAGATAATTATTTATTATATAAGAGAAATAAAGAGAAGAAGCACCAGAGTGAACATTGTAGCCGGACCAGACAGTATCGCTGTCCTTGCATTCCTGTAACGTAATACCGATAAATAAACTATATACAGAAACCATACCGAGTAGTGAATTAACATTGAAAATCACCTACCGGACCCTAACATTAAAGTGGTGTCAGAAGTGGGATCCTCGAAAAAATATTTCCTGAAATATTGAGGAACTCTAACAGGGTATAACGGTACAATTGGTGAAATTGTTAATTCACAAGGAAGCGAATTGAGACAAGGGACTTCTACGGCACATTAAACCGACAGGAACGTCAAATTAAAGAAGAACACATAAAATCTCCGTCTTCTGCTGAAGCTGCTGGAAAATCTCCGTCTTCTGCTGAAGCTGTTGGAAAATCTCCGTCTTCTGCTGAAGCTGCTGGAAAATCTCCGTCTTCTGAAGCTGCTGGAAAATCTCCGTCTTCTGAAGCTGCTAGAAAATCTCCGTCTTCTGCTGAAGCTGCCGGAAAATCTCCGTCTTCTTCTGAAGCTGCCGGAAAATCTCCGTCTCCTGCTTGAGCTGCCGAAGTGCTGGATGCTGGAAGCTGATTACTTCATAATGTCATTTTTTATGTAAGTTCCTTAAATATTCCTTACCCATTCTATTCGAAATCCTATTTTTCCTGTAATATAAGTTAATTTCATCTCTCTTGCCATTCAATTCTGCTCACTCTCCTTTTTCGTCTTTTACACAATTATTCACACTAACACTAATTACACAAAATGCCGCCTAAAACAGACACTATTAAACCAGAAAATATTTCTCTAAGTTTTTTAACTAAACTCATACGTACTTTTGACGGTGATACAGACCAATTACCCACTTTTATAAAAAATTGTGACTATGCATCCAAGCTTGCGAACGATGACCAAAAAGACATAATTTTCACTTACATTCAAACTCAAGTTATTGGTAAGGCAGACTTAATTACATCTTGTAGATCACTCGAAACATGGGAAGCATATAAATCATTTTTAATCGAAAACTTCACTGAAAATAAAATTTTTTCACAAATAGCTCTCGAATTACAATCTTGTACTCAAAATCGTAACGAGTCAATTACATGTTTCACTCAAAGAATTGATAAATGCTACAGTAATCTAATCAGAGTAATTAAAGCAGAAACATCAATTCCTACTGAATTAATTGGAAAAAACGCTATGGTAAAACAGATGGCCCTCCACCAATTTCTTGTTGGCGTAAATCCTAATTACAGTATTGTGATACGCGGTCAAAACCCTAAATCTTTTGAAGAAGCTTCGTACCTTGCACTCAACGAAGAAAAAATAATTCAGTACAAAAATCCTAAAAATCCTGTATTTAGTAATACAAACATAAATAAGGTCAATAAAATAACATGCACTTACTGCCAAAAAATCGGTCATAATTCGTATAATTGTTTCAAAAATCCCCAGAATAAACACAAATCTATAAACCATCTTAACACGAACAATGACGAATCTTTAAAAAGAAGCGAATATTCAAAAACGTGTAATTATTGCAAAAAAAAGGTCATATCATATCGGAATGTCGAAAAAGACAATATAATAATCAAAACAAAGGCCAAAATCATGCAACCTCCTCTTCCAATCATTTAAGCTCCGGGAATTCCGACCGGACTGCCACGTCGCGGAATATCAACCACATAAAGGCAGAATCCTTAATATAAATGAGTCAACTCCACATATCAAAATCACGTGTCCAAATTCCATTAATCCAAATAATTGTCTGAACCTTCTATTGGACACCGGTGCCGACATCTCTTTGATCAAACTCTCATCTATACAGGGAGACGTTCCTGTAGATGAATCAATCAAACTAAATCTCAGAGGTGTAAATAATTCTAATGATCCTACACTAACTCTCGGCATCGTCAAACTCGAATTAAAATTCAGTGCAAAAAAATATTACCACAAAATTCACATAATTCCTGAATCAACCAACGTCCCATTAGATGGATTGCTTGGCAATGATTTCCTACGTCGTGTTCGCGCACATATCAATTACGAATCCAATTCTTTACAATTCCATGGTCAACATATTCCTATTTATCACAAAATCGACGCGGGTCAATCTAAATCAATATCTAACTCGTTTATAATTAAACCGCGCACCGAAACTCTTATTGAATTCCATGTTCAAAATCCAGAGATCGAAGAAGGTCTCGTTCCTGAAGTCGAAATACTTGAAGGTGTTTATTTATCTAAATCAATAGCTAAAGTCAATACAAATAGCAAGTCTCTAGCTACCATATTAAATACAACCGAAAGGTCTGTAAAAATCCAAGCACTCAGTCTCTTCCTCGAACCATTCGAAAAATCTAAATCAAGTTTGTTAATTCAAAATACATTTACAAATAATAAAAACATATTCAATTTCAAATCATCATCAAATAATGGGGCTGAACGTGAACAAAATATATTAAATTCAGTTTGACTGGATCATTTAAATTCTGAAGAAAAACACTCCGTCTTATCTATAATTAAAGAATACAATAATTTATTTCATTTAGATAATGATACACTCACGACAACATACGCTGTAGAACACGAAATACATACAACCTCTGAAATCCCAATTTTTACAAAATCATACCGATATCCAGAAATTCACAAAAAAGAAGTCAACTTCCAGATCGCGAAAATGTTAGAACAAAAAATTATTAAAGAGTCGAATTCACCGTGGTCATCACCTCTGTGGGTAGTTCCAAAAAAACAAGATGCCAGCGGGAAAACTAAATGGCGTATCGTAATCGACTACAGAAAACTAAATAATATTACTATCGGCGACAGTTTTCCACTTCCAAATATTTCCGAAATACTAGATCAGATGGGGCATTCGAAATATTTCACTACATTGGATTTAGCTCAAGGTTTTTATCAAATTAATATGAAAAAAGAAGACAGTGATAAAACTGCATTTTCCACTCCACTTGGACACTATCAGTTCAATAGAATGCCAATGGGTCTAAAAAATTCGCCAAATACCTTTCAAAGGCTTATGAATAAAGTCCTAACAGGTTTACAAGGCATCAGATGTTTTGTATACCTTGATGACATCGTCATTTATGCGGATAATATTGAAAATCATTCCATTAAGCTACGCGAAGTATTTAGTCGTCTACAAACGCATAATCTCAAACTACAACCAAATAAATGCGAATTTATGAGACGTGAAGTTATTTATCTAGGTCATATAATTTCAAATGAAGGTGTTAAACCAAACCCAGATAAAATTTCAGTTATAAAAAATTATCCTGTTCCAAGAAACGTGAAAGAATTGCAATCTTTCTTAGGACTCATAGGGTACTATAGAAGATTCATTAAAAATTTTAGTGTTGAAGCACAACCACTTACCAAATTATTAAGAAAGGATGAACCTTTTAAGTGGGGAAACACTCAACAAGAATCGTTTGATAAAATGAAAAATTTCCTAATCTCTGAACCAATTCTTCAATATCCGGATTTCTCCCTGCCTTTCAATGTTACGACAGATAGTAGTAAATTTGCTATTGGTGCCGTTCTATCTCAAGGTCCAATATCAAAAGATTTACCTATTTCATATGCCTCTCGCACTCTAAATAAAGCTGAATCAAATTATTCAACAACCGAACGTGAACTTCTTGCTATCATTTTTGCGGTAAAACATTTCAGACCATACCTTTATGGTGTTAAATTTAACATAATTACAGATCACAAACCATTAGTTTGGCTATTTAATGCAAAAGATCCAGGTTCTCGATTAGTTCGATGGCGGTTGAAACTTGAGGAATACGATTATGACATTTATTTTTTTATTTTTTTTTTATTTATTTATTTAATTCAAAAAACAGTTTTTATATAAAAAGCATACTCTGCACATCTCACTAGGGCATTCCTGTATCAAGATGTGCAGCTTTACAATAATATCATTTAAAAAATACATATATGTAAATTTAAAATAATAACAACATTAAATTAAATTTAAACAAAAAAAGAAAAGTTTATGACACGGACGTTTCGAGACCGGTAGACAAAAATAAACAAAATTTTAGTAAGAAATGTATGAAAAAAATAAAAACAAAAAACAAAAAAGTCAACAAAAGAAAAGAAAAGAAAAGAAGCATTATTAAGTAAGTTGGCAACAATAATATTCTTCTGTTAACTAAAGTACAAGGTACCTGTGCTGGCTTATCAGACACAGGCATAGGAAACCATACTGATAAGATAAAGAAATAAGAAAAAATAACTAGATAAAAAAAGGTAAATAATAACCGATAGGTAAGTAGATAATATTATAATAAAAAGTAAGTAAGTAAATATTTTAGCTAGACAATAATTAAAGTAAATATTAATACGATAATTAAGTAGATAATAATAATAATAAGTAACATAATAATAAATAACCAAAAGTTATTTTAGAAGTAAATAAGTGCATGCGCAGTAAGTAAATAAGGATTGTATCGAAACAGAGCTTCCACAAGGAATTATGATATAAGCGACAACATGGGTGATCCAAAATCATCATTCTCAGCTAGTACGGAGATTTTGACCATTTTCTTGAATGAATTTAACGTACCTATAGTTTTTATATTTTCTCCAAGCATATTATATAGCAACGGAGCTTTATATGAAAAACTCCTTTGTCCGAAGGATGTTCTGGTATACACCGGCTGATACATTAAAGAAGAACCCATTCTAGTGATGCGCACTTGTTGAGATCTTTTGGCAGTAATAGTGTTGTTGAAAAATTTACAGAGAGCCTGTATTATGTACAACTGCCTTATTGTCATAATTTTGCTTTCACTATATAATAACTTTGATGGATACATAAAATTTCTCTTATACATTATTTTTAAAATTAATTTTTGCGCAACATTCAAAGGCTCTAAGGTAGTCTTGTTACAAGAACCCCAACAGACAACATTATATGAAAGCATTGATTGAACTAGAGCATAATATACAGTTTTTAATGTAACTTTGTCCAATATGTTCCTTAGATTTTTGAAAATGTAGGCTAGCCTTCTTATTTTGTTTCTTAATGTAGTAATATGATTGTTCCATTTTAAATTTTTATCAATAATTAAACCCAGGTATTTGATGTTGTCTACTCTTTCCAAAGATTGACAGTTACACTCCTGCACACAACAATGTATTTTTAATGAACGTTCCAAAGATGGTTGATTTACAGAGGAAATGCTAAAAGTAATATATTTAGTTTTGTTCATGTTTAAGGTTAACAAGTTTTGATCAAGCCAATTTTTAACTGCCCTTAATCCTGCCTCGCACTTAGCATACGTTTCGTTCCACGTGTCAGCAGCAAACACCAAGACAGTGTCATCTGCAAATACAATTGAAGATCCAGAAAATTTCAGTTTACAGAGGTCGTTAATATATAACAAAAATAGAATTGGACCCAGAACACTACCTTGAGGAACACCATATACAATTGATTTATTTGAGCTAATGTGATCATTAATTATTACTCTCTGTGTTCTATTTTCAAGATATGATCTGAACCAATCTAAAGATTTATTAACAATACCCATTGAACTGAGTTTTTTTAAGAGTAAACCGTGGGATACGGTATCAAATGCCTTAGACAAGTCTAAAAAGACGGCCATTGCTTTATTGCCAGTATCAAGAGCTTCTACGACTGTGGTAATCATTTTTAAAGCAGCATCACTTGTTCCCATGTTCTCTCGGAAGCCAAATTGATTATCTGAGAGAATTTCATATCTTTTTACATAAGACATCAACCTAATTTTAGCTAATTTCTCTATTATTTTTGATAACGTATTTAGCAAGGAGATAGGTCGATAGTTATTTACATCTTTGTTATCTCCTCCTTTAAATAAAGGAATAACTTCGGAATTTTTGCAATGATTAGGGAACAAGCCATTCTCAAAACTAACATTTACAATGTGTGTAATAGGTATTACTAGTTCAGAAGCATTTTGTTTGTAGACCATTGCACTTATATTGTCATTTCCACTCGAAAAACCTGATTTTAGCTCATTAATCACATTTAAAACTTCATTACAATTCGTTGGTTTGAATTCAAAGCAGGCATTTTGCATAGATTGTGTTGGATTATAATTTTTTACTAAAGATTCTTCACTGGTGTTATTTGCACTACACAAAAGATTAGCAAAATTTTGACCTATATCACTAAAAAAATTATTCACATGGTTAGTAATGACTGTTGGATTATCATTTATGGATACAATGTTATTATTTACTTTCAGTTTATTTATGGGCACTGATTCCTTTTGCAAATCCAATGCTTGTTTTATTATTTTCCATTCTTGCTTTATGTTTCCTTTTACCTCGTGAAGCTTCCCTTTATAATATGTCTGTTTGGTCGTTTTTATAATTTTAGAACACCAATTTCTGTATCTTTTATAATGTGCAAACAGTTCGATATTATTTGGTTCTTTACGACAACTCTTGTGTAATTTGTCACGTTTAATGAGGCAGTTAACAATTCCAGAAGTTATCCATGGTTTCAAGTGCTTTTTATTACAATGGATTCTCTTAGTATATGAGCAATTTCCAATATGTAATTTTAGACGTCTTATGAAATTATCAGCTGCAGTATTGACATCACTGGTGGATAAGACTGTATCCCATGTTTCCTCTTTCAGTGTTGAATTTAGTAGGTCATTATCCACAGTTAGTCTAAGCTTTACGTCTATTTTTTTTGATTTTGTTACTCTGGATTTAGGATATTTCAATAATGTAGCAAAATGGTCTGTAATACTGGTCCTGAATACAGCGCTCTGAGGATCGTCTTTTGACTTAACCATAATGTGATCAATACAACTCTCAGTACTTGATGTTACTCTAGTCGGTGAAATAATTAATGGTTTTAGACCGTGGTAAATCAAAAGTGAAAGATATTGTTCACTTTTTATGCTGTTCATATCCAGAATATTTATATTTATATCACCACATAAAATCACTTCATGGTTATGTGTTGATACAGAACGTGGTAAGTCATTTAGGTGGTCAAGAAAGGTATCAATGTGTGCTTGAGAAGGAGATCTATAAACTGCTAAAACACATACATTATAAGGTAGTTGTAATTTAAGACAGTTGGCATGTGGAATAGTTATTTCTTCAACAGAAACTATGACATCATTCCGAGTGTAAACGACAACTCCATCATTTTGTAAATAATTTTTTTTGGTGCTATGTGATGAATATCCAGTAATACTTGGGATATAGATTGAATCTTTCAACCAAGCCTCACTAAAAACGATAATGCCAAATCTATGTTGTATTGCGTCGAGAACAGCTATAGTATCATCGAAATTTTTTTTTATGCATCTTATATTCATACAATATATAGAGAGAGCAGAATGGTTAAGAAATTCATTACATACTGATGGGTCATCTATGTTGATATTGATTTCCTTGTCGTCATTTAGTTCTTCATCCAATATAGAATCCATATTAATACTTTTTTATACATGTTGCTGTTGGTGGTGTGACTCATAAAACAAAAGCAAATAATATGCGATGTAATTAATAATAATAATAAGAATAATAATGGGTGTATATTGATATTAATTTGAGCCCGTGAAAACTTGTCGAAAATGTAGGTATATCCCGTGAAGGTACAAACGAAGGAAATTATGTTTACATAATTATCAATCTTAAAGTAAATATTTATAATAAAGTGAATAATAGCAATAAAAGTGGTTATAGAGTGGTAGTAGATCTTTTGGTGGTAATAGATTGGTAAGATAAATAAGTTAGTATCAAGAACGCAACTAAAATGACAAATACATTCAATAACATTAGAAATACACAGAATGTGACTAAAATAGTGCGCAGGTATTTGCAATGATTTTATGATATTAACAAAACAACAATTATTAAATGATATTAACAAAAAAATATAGCTCAGAGCATGGAGCGTACTTAGGTTGTAAAGATGTTGCAAAGAATATGTTGACATAAAATAAATACATACAAAAACATTTGAAATACACAGCGATGTGGCCAAAATAGTGCGTAGGTATTTGCAATGAAAAATTTTTTTTTCAGGTATATGCACAGTTGTTATTTGTATGTTATTACCTAATGACAAATTATATGTGATAACAACAGCTAAGGGTGGTAGGTAAATATAGAATACATCACATTGCTTATTCATTATCCTATTGAAAATTATGAAATGAGTCTTAAATGAACAAGTAATGAATTTCATAATTACCGACTTATTATTCTTAATCAGAGCACGGTGAGTACTCAATCTGTAAATATGTAGGTGCGACGGGTGTGTTGCAATAGAAAAATAAGTTACAATTACCTGCGAACTATTCCAGAATCTGACCATAAAAGGAATAGAAATATATTCATTTATTTTTTTCCCAGATTTATATAGATTTACTAGAAGTATGAGGTTGCATGAGATCTTACTGATTGTGATAAAAATAAATGAGTATATAAATATTCTATAACAATATATTACAATATGAGAACATGAAATGATATCTTCATTAACAGCCATAATGACAGAGTGAAATAGAAGTCAGATAGATTGACTTTTTAAACGTTGCAGGTCATTGGCATTATTTATTGTTATGATTTTTGAGCTGTCAATTTTCTTCAGTAAGATACGTCCTGAAGATGTCCATGCATATTTAAAATTATTTTCTCTGGCGAATCGTTTAGTTTGTCCTAGGAGGAATTTTGCTTTTTGTGTTAAGTGATCCGATATATATATTCGTTGGGCATCTTGCGATACTCCTAGATCGTATGTATTTAATTTATTTGTGCTGGGAGTTGTGGCCTTTGTGTATGTTTTTATTTTGCATAAGAAATTATCTCGATCTAGTGTGTTATTAAAGGTCGCAATGATTGATCTGGGATTTTTTTCAGCAATTTTAGGCCCCATTCTATAGATTTTTTTTATTACCGAGTTCACATTTCCTGAAGAGTCCTCAAAGTTGATAATTTTTGTTATTTTATTGAGAATTTCTAAATAGTTATTAGAGATGGATTCTGGAATCCCTCTTATTTCAATATTACATATTTGAGACATATATTCTAGTCTGTCGATTTTGACGTCTTGTTGTGAGATTGTATTAATTAAAATGTTGTTTTGGTTTTTTAATTCGATTAGATCAGCATTATCTTTAACCTGTAATTTTTCCATAGAAGTCACACGCTTTTTTAGATCTTCCTGTTGATCCGCCATGAATTGGAATGACTTTAGTAGATCATTGTTTTGTTTTAATATTTCTTCATATTTGTGATCATAGATGCTTAGTTTATTGTCTACAAAAGAAATCATTGTTGTTTTAAATTTTTCAAGTTCCTTCAAGAATATTTCCAATGTTAACGGCTGATTAGAGCCATCTGTGAATGATGAAGCTAGATTTTCACTGGTTATTGTAGGTGTGGTTGTAAGCTTCGCTGTTTGTGCAATTCGTTTTTGATTTTTCATTATCTTTAAACCGGGTAAGCTTAACTCAAACGCTGACGCTCTGTCTCGAATAGATAGTAAACAAATACTCCATATCAAGATAGATCCAGAACCAAACTCATATGAAGACTTTATTAAATCACACTATTTAAATAAAAATACAGACTGTCAGAATATCGTTGAAATCAATAATAATTTGCTAACTCAGAAGGATAATTGGTGTCATATAATTTCAAACGATAAAGAGATGTCTCAAGGAATCGCTTTTGAAATAAAAAACCTGATAATTAATTTTAATGAAATCGCTAAATCTAAAAGCGACTTAAATGATATATTATATTCTAAATATAATAATTTCAAAATATTCCATTTGATTGCAAAAGAACATTTTTGGGATAAACCCTCATATCAAGATATATTCAACTGTTTCACAAAATTAAAAGATATACTAATCTCTCAAAATATTAACTCTATATCGATCCCGACATTTGGAAATGATATAAATAATTTAAACTCAAATAAAATAAAATCTATCATTTTTTACTTATTCGCTGGAACTAATATTAAAGTAACAATTTGTAAAAATAAAATTTGTAATCCAAATATTGAAGATATACCGGATATCATTAAGGAAAATCATGATTCTCCCCATTCTGGACATTCAGGTTTCCACAGAACGTATCGCCGAGTCAAGGACCGATACTCGTGGAGACAAATGAAAAAAGATATTCGCGATTATATTAAAAAATGTGAATCATGTCAGAAAAACAAAATATCTCGTAAACGTAACATTCAACCCATGGAAATAACTTCAACCTCGGAAAAGCCATTCGACAAAATAGCATTGGACATCGTAGGTCCATTACCTTTAACTGAAAACGGTAACAAGTACATCCTTACGTTACAAGATGATCTCAGTAAATTTTCTCAAGCATTTGCAATTCCGAATCACGAAGCCGTCACAATAGCTCATCAATTAGTCAACAATTTTATTTGTAAATTTGGAATACCTAAACAAATAATCACGGATCAAGGTAAAGATTTTACGTCCTCAATTTTAAAAGAAGTTGCAAAACTTTTCAAGATCAAACAAATTCAAACAAGCGCATATCATCCACAATCTAATGGTGCGTTAGAAAGGAGTCACGCTACCTTAGCTGATTACCTTATAAGCACTTTATCTCCGATAAGCAAACTGATTGGGACGAATGGATAAACTTAGCAATGTTTTCATACAACACAACAACACATTCCTCAACTAAATATACCCCTCATGAATTAATTTTTGGAAATAAACCAGAATTACCAACTGCTATTATCAGAGATCCAGAATTTAAATATACTTACGAACATTATGCAGATAATCTCCAATTAAAATTAAATAAATCGTTTGAATTCGCAAGAAGTAACATAATTAAACAAAAAAATAAATCAAAGGAATTTTACGATAAGAAAAGTGTTAATAATATAACGTACAACCTAAATGATAAGGTATATTTACGAAACGAATCATCCCTAATTCACCATTCCAAAAAACTAACACCTAACTACAAAGGTCCTTATAAAATCTGTCAAATAAATTCACCAGTAAACTATACTATTTTAATAAAAAATAAAAAAGTAAAGGTACATGCAAATCGAAAAGAAAGCTCTTGTTCCAGATTAATCACCTTACTAAAGTCTATGCCTATAGCATCTACATCTCTAAATGAATTCAGTAGCGAATATAGAAAATAATGAAAATCAGTTTAATATAAATTTTCACAAATTTCAAGCTTATGCCACTGAAATTAACAAACACATGTTTGATGTCGAAATCAAACAAGACATTGAATATCATTTAGCTTCACTTACACTCATTATCACAGAATTACAAAATGAATACATGACACTCATCGACGCAATATTATTTGTCAAAGGCAATATATTACATCCATTTATTATAAGTCCTAAAAAATTATCTATTGAGCTAACCAAATCTATTCCTTACCTACCAAGCTCAACGTGTTACCCCGTACCTCCTGAAACAAGATATGTAAATCAATTGTTACCACTAATTAAGTTGAAATGTTTTTATCTTAATACACGAATTATCTTTGTAATGTCAATTCCCTTAACCAATCATATTAATTACGAAATGTATAAACTTATATCTTTACCAGCCAAACGACCAGATAATTATTATGTATTTATTTTACCATCTATAGATTATCTTGCTATAGCTGAAACCAAGAAATATTATTCAATAATTAATAATTTAGAATCTTGTACAAATATCAATGAAAATAATTCAATTTGTGAACTTATCAATCCATTATATTCCATACAATTAAGACCAATATGTGAAACCCAACTTCTATTAAATAATATGACTGTCATGCCAAATAATTGCAATATTAGAATCACAAATTCAATTGACGAAATATGGCATAAATTTGTAAACAAAAATCAATGGATTGTTGTACTTCCTAAACCAACTAGAATAACCATCAAATGTAATCATTCTGATCCATCCGATTTATTTCTAGGAAATATTGGAATATTATCCTTTATGTCGAATTGTAAAATATATACTAGTTCCTCTATAATTTACACAAATTTTAACAACATTAATTTAAATGACATGCTTTCATCTAAATCAATTATCCCTCAATTTAATATACTAGAAAATAATTGTTACTCAGAAACTGGAAATAAAACTATTGCTCTAGAAATTCCAGATATGTCCTCCAAAATTCAGAGTCTTAATAATGAAGAATTAAATACTGCAAGTCGCAATCTAGATGAAATGTATCTTAATATTGAAACAGAATCAAAAGTAACGCTTCATAAAATCTCACAGAATTCATATTTCTCATACCTTTTAATGAGCATTGTCATGTTTATTTTTTATAGATTATACAAATATTATAAATCAAAAAACCAACCGAATAATTTAGACACTCCAGAGGTACCTACACTTGTTGTAACACTAGAAGACGACAACGACGCTTCAGTCAGTGGTCGACATACGCGACTTACATCGACAGTGAAGTAAGGAAAGATTGTCGAGGTCGACAATTCTTCTAAGGGGGAAGATGTTATGTACCAATGCAACCCATGCTATCATTTGTTATCATTGTTATCAATATTCTTGTGCATGCGTAGTTATAACAACAATCAGTTGGACCCTATTAATAATAAGTAAATATTTGTAACAACTAGTTAGTTGGAACCTAGCAATCAATAAGTACATATAGATTGTAATAAACCTAATTGGACCCTATTTATCAATAAGTACATAGTTATAAGAACAATATTGTTAGTTCTAATATTAGATAATTATTTATTATATAAGAGAAATATAGAGAAGAAGCACCAGAGTGAACATTGTAGCCGGACCAGACAGTATCGCTGTCCGTGCATTCCTGTAACGTAATACCGATAAATAAACTATATACAGAAACCATACCGAGTAGTGAATTAACATTGAAAATCACCTACCGGACCCTAACAGCAGATTCTCAGAGATATACCTATAGGCACAGAGTGGAAGATACTACCAGTATCGCCCTGGTGTAAGACCACCATTCAGAATTGAAACGTTGCTCCAAATGGCTTTAGCCGTGTTTAGTGACTAGATCTGAATAGCCAGGTACTTCCCCACCTTCCTCTTTCCCTTCCCCACTTACCTTCAGCCTCACAACATCCCCCAATTGGGGATGCCATAGTCTCACTGGCTCCAGACGGGAGCAGTTGGGACTCTTGTGAGGTATTCACTATAAAAAAAGGCACGAACAAGATAATTCGTGCCGTGTCCTTCAAGTATTTACCTAAGCTAACATACTTTAACATGTGATCGCAATGAATTATCAGAACAAGTAAGCGCGTTAATCTAACAAGAAAGGCGGAAGATGTTTAATCCGGCTCGAAGGACCAAAATAAATGAGACTGTATAATAAAAACACAATAAATTATGATGAGCCACAAAGTGAATGCTTTTTACAATTACGTAAATGAGACTGAGTTAGAATAATAAACTAATGTTTGGATGATTTGTATAGCGTCGTTTTTGTGCAAAATCACCTCAAGCTAGAACAGAGAGGTGTGGCTTTTTATCCATTATGTAGAGCGAATGCAGTGTAAGGAGAATAAACGATTCAAATCCGAATGGTAGCAGAAGTCGTGGACGCCGGAGGAAGACATGGCACGACCAAGTGAATCAGATACTTGAGTAGGGCCATGTCAAGAGTCAGAATAATAGAAGAGTATGTATGAATGTGAATGAGGCAAGGAGTATGTGCCAAGACCGAGTTGTTTGGCGGTCCGTCCTCTCTGCCTACCCCTTCAGAAACGGCGTGTTGGTTGGTTAGTTAGTTAAATATCTGTTGTACCGTATCTTTTTTCTTGTATAAATCAAAACAGGCGGCTGGTGTTGAGCGGGAATTTAAACCTTATCACCATTTACATAGGGAGTGTTGTTGTTAGCGACCCGATTCCAAATATAACCTGACGTGGTGCATCGCCACAATAACACACAGAATAATAAAATCATTGATATGCGCATAGGTTTGTTAATTTACTGTATACTGATGGCCTCCATGGTTTACGAATCAGTAATCTCAGTATCGCCCTGGTGAAATATCACCTCTCAGAATGTTCTCAGTTGCTTAGAAATTTGAACTGTCAGTTTCATCCCCATCTTTCCCTCCCTATATCCGTCAGCCTCACAACATACCCCAAATGGAATGACATAGTTTCAGTGTCTACCTGTTTAGAGTTAATGTTTACAAAAAGGTTCACCTGAGATGCTACTGTATAATTTTTGTTATAAATACACTAAGTAGTATTCTTATTTTCCACAGATGCGAGACCAGGCCCGGCCCTGAGTTCCTACTCCGGTCCTACACGTTCCACTCCAACAGCTCATTCCGCCTAGTACAACACTATTACGCAGACGAGCATTGCACGAGCCCCGTGTACACAGCCATAGCGCGGGGCAAGCTGCGTGCGGGGGGGCTGTACTCGCTTACCAGGGTGGGACTGGTGCCTCACACAGCCGAGGTAGCACAACAGCTGGCCGCTAAGATCTTCAGCACTTGTCCTGGTAAGATTTATATCTAACTCTACGTAACATAACCTAACTTTTCAAAACCTAATATGTATACTGTATACCCAACATAAATAACAAATCCTTACAAAAGTAATGCTGATGTGATTACAGTTAAAAGTAAGTAGCTTGCCGCTAAGATCTTCAGCCCTTGTTCTGGTTAGATTTATACCTAACTAAACTTACAAAACCTAACATAACTGTACCGGACAGCAGATGGATATACCTAAATAATTATTAAATAATCAAGAAAATGAATATTTGTCTGATGTAACGCATTGTACGATGAAGAATCCTTTGTTGTTTAGTCGCACTACAAACCGTGGGACCTTAGCATATTTAAGAATAATAATAGATTTAAGAATAATTGCTCCACATTTACACGTGTAGAAATTATTGTATTCGAACCACGTGTCATATCGCCAGTTCAAGGGTGAATTAGTCGCACGACAAACCGTGGGACCTTAGAATATGTTTAGAGTTAAGAATAGTTGCTCCACATTAACACGTGTAGAAATTATTCAATTTGAACCCAATAAATACGCCAACAACTGGCTCAAGTGTGCCGCTCAACCAGTCAGTTGTCCGACGACTTTCGCAAGTGGTGTTTCTATTCAAATCCTTACCAAAGGTACCCCCAGAGGAAACCGGCATTTACAGTCAATTTCACTGGCGTAGGTGTCCAGTACAATAACCTAAAATAATCTTACAAAACCTAATTTACCCAACCTAACAAAACCTTACAAAAGTAAGGCTGATGAGTACAGCTAAAAAGATGTAGCTTACCGCTAAGATCTTCAGCACTTGTTATGGTAAAATGTATACCTAACTCAACTTATATAACCTATCATCACCTTGCACAATCTTACAAAACATAACCTCAAAACCTCACAAAAGCTTAGATAATCTTACGTAGACTTAATAAAATGGCTGTACAAGTTGTTACAACCTAACATAACTTCACTTAACCTTTGAACTGGGCGAACCGTGTCTCAACTTTGTCTTGGAAAACAGTCCGTATTTCAATTACTTTCACGTTCAACCTTATAAGTGGTATTGTATATGTTTGTACCAAAACACATACGAACAGATAAAGAAACATTTTGAAGAGACTCTTGCTTATGTAGTGATGTACTGGGTGGATCAATAATAATTTAATCTTTATAAATAACAAAATCCTTCCTTCAAAATCTTAAATCTTTGAAAATCACCGAATGCTTTGAAATTTTAACACAGCCTAACATTCGAATACGCGTGTTTTTCTATATTAAATAGATGTCTCATACGACAGGTAAAAATACAGCGCCATCTGTTGAACGTAAAAGCAACACGCGCTATTGTTTCTTTATCAGCACATACAGACTGAGCCACAGCAACGCGTGGCGGATTACAGCTAGTTTAATAATAAACAAACAAAAAATGGAACTGATAAATGTTGCTACACAGTTAAGTACCCTGTATCTTTGTGAATTTGCGGGGTAAGAGGGGACTGCGTGCGTGTGTTCTAAACTAGTTCGAAAAATATTTTTGATTCTCTCTACTTATCGGTGTGCACAAATTTATTCAATCGTATTCTCTTCAAAATGATTTTCCTGTACATCACGTACGTTTTATTCTAAGTAAATAATATTTTTAATTAGACACCTGTTATCAAAATTACACATCTGCCCTGATGATGGACACTGCAATGATGAAATGACGAAACGTTGGCTAAAGAAGGAGGTAGCGCAACACGGCATAATACCCCAAAAACAAATCACTATAGACACCTGTTTTTTATGTGAATATCGTGCAAGAATCTCAACGTGAATGCATCGCAATTGGGAATCGAATCGAACCCAGCATATCTTTCTAACCAGGATAACCACTTAGCTATTGAGACCTAATTAATTATATTTTTTTGTAAATTTACAATCATAGAATGATAATGGTAATTCTCAAATTGAGATCAGATCAGAATCAGATTTCAATGGCTTAGTGGTATCCTGTAATGTGTCATGTTTAGTTTAGATGTATCGATATTATCTTCTTAAAGCCTGTGGGCCTTAGCATGAGAAGTCGATATAGCCCTATAGCAATACGATATCGTTAAAATACGTCATCAATGAGCACTTAACGACATATGCTAGCACGATCAAAATATAACAACCGACGATTGTTAAAATTCCTTGTCTATGGTCAAAGTAGCGACGGTATCGTTAAAATTGCGAGCATGAGAATGTATCGATAGGATAACTTCCGACCGACGGTTGCTAAAAGCCCGCCGAATATAACGTGGGGTCTTGAGTGTCAGTTAAAACTTTGGTTGGCTGTCGATATACATATTTTTTTTAATAATGTCGTTCATTATGCAAAATTTCTGGTTCAATGAAAGGAGGCAGGTTAGGGAAGATCGTAGGATTGAAAGGCGTCGTTTACGCGATCAATTGAATCCGTTCGAACTTGCAGAGACGGAATTCAGACAATTGTTTCGAATATCTCGCATTATGGCTAGAGATCTCATTGATGAATTAACTCCTTTTCTAGTGTCAAAAAATACATTAGGACTTCCAGTATACATTAAAGTGAGAGTATTAAATATTATTGATATCTTAGTAAAACAAAAACACAATATAAATCTATCCACCACTGGAACGACCACGTGAAATAAATAAATTTGTTTCGATTGGTGATGATAATTTTTCACAATAAAGTGATTAAAATGATCAAAAGTGAAGTTTATTAATTAGTTGTATTATTTATGATGTTGACAGGTACTCGCACCCATCAGCTTCTTTGCTACAGGGAGCTACCAACGTGGAGTAGGCCAAGATCACTTCTTGGCGATAGGGCAAACTACCGTTAGCAAGTGCATAAAACTGTTTATGAAAGCAGTTTTAGAACATCTGTACAGAAGATGGATACATTTTCCGGCTACAAATGAAGCCCGCAAGCAAGTAGAGAGTAGTTTTAGGGAAAAATTAAACTTTCCACATGTTCTGGGATGCATCGATTGCACCCACATCGCCATCGTCACCCCTTCCAGACACGAGGAGCAGTACAAAAACCACAAAGGATTTTATTCGCTGAATGTTCAAGTGGTAAATATTTTTTCAGAAATAAAACAGCCGGATTGTTGTTTTCAAATTTTATTGAAGGTTTTTTATGTTTGATAAACAGGTCTGCGATGCTACGTTGAAAATATTGAGCATCAACACACGCTTCCCGGGTACTGTCCATGACCAATTCATTTGGAATAATAGTTTAGTCAAAACTGAAATGAACAGACTATACAATCAGAGAATTGGGACATATTTCTTGCTAGGTATGTATTTCAACAACTCATTTAAAAAAAAGGCAAAAAAATCATAATTTAGTAGTTATATGTACCTATTATAATGGGTGTTTTGTTTCAATCAGGCGATTCTGGATATACACTCGAGCCTTATCTGATGACACCAATATTGAATGCAGTCGAGGGGAGTGCCCAATACAGATACACAAAGGCGCACTGTGAGGCGAGATGTTCCGTAGAACGCCTATTTGGGGCATGGAAGGCTATATTCCGTTGCCTCAGGAAAAACAAAAGAGTTCTCCATTATGAGCCCGATGCTGCTGGTCAAATAATTATTACTTGTGCTATACTATACAACATGATGAAGCACTATAAGTCAGTTTCCTTGTTGAACTATATGCATTTAAAAAAGTAAGGCAACAGTACAAAATATTAATAAATTTTTCTCTATTTTCAGATTAACAGACGATTATAATGATAATGTAGAGTTAAGAGAGGTTGAGCTGCTGCACCAGCCTGAAGATGTCAGCAGGGTTGTTGCAGCCCGCAGAGTGAGAGACGAACTAGTGCGAAAGTACTTCTCCCACGAATGATAATATATTAAACAAGGAAACTGACTTATAGTGCTTCATCATGTTCAAACATTGTATCGTATGTACCTACATTGTAAAAACAATTCACGCCTCACAGAGACGTTGCGAGAGTTTGAAGAACTGCTACTAATCAAGTACATATTCATATATGCAAAGCGCTGCATGCAATATTTCACAACAAGTACTTCAAAAGTACTTTAAAACATTGTATTGTATGTACCTACATTGTAAAAACAATTCACGCCTCACAGAGACATTGCAAGAGTTTGAAGAACTGCTACTAATCAAGTATACATATATGCAAAGCGCTCCATGCAATATTTCTCAAAAAGAACTTCAATAGTACTTTAAAACACTGTATTGTATGTACCTACATTGTAAAAACAATTCACGCCTCACAGAGACGTTGCGAGTCTTTGAAGAACTGCTACTAATCAAGTACATATTCATATATGCAAAGCGCTGCATGCAATATTTCACAAAAAGAACTTCAATAGTAGTTTTAAACATTGTATTGTATGTACCTACATTGTAAAAACAATTCACGCCTCACAGAGACATTGCAAGAGTTTGAAGAACTGCTACTAATCAAGTATACATATATGCAAAGCGCTCCATGCAATATTTCTCAAAAAGAACTTCAATAGTACTTTAAAACACTGTATTGTATGTACCTACATTGTAAAAACAATTCACGCCTCACAGAGACGTTGCGAGAGTTTGAAGAACTGCTACTAATCAAGTATACATATATGCAAAGCGCTCCATGCAATATTTCTCAAAAAGAACTTCAATAGTGCTTTAAAACACTGTATTGTATGTACTCTTCTTCTTTATGTGCCGTATCAGGTCCCCCCGACGTTGGCGATCACTCTTGAAAATGTCTCTTTGTCTTGCGCTGCCCGGAATAGCTCCTCCACACTTCTAATGCCGGTCCACTCTCGTATGTTTCGCAGCCAAGACATTTGTCTCCTACCAGGCCCTCTGCGACCCTCTATCTTGCCTTTCAAAATTAACTGGAGCAAGTGATACTTCTCCCCTCGAAGTACATGACCCAGATATGAAATTTTCCTGATTTTTATTAATCTAAGCAGTTCTCTCTCTGCTCTAGCCCGCCTGAGAATTTCTGTGTTGGTGATCATGTCGGTCCATGGTACTTTGAGTATTCTCCGGTGAAGCCACATTTCAAAAGCCTCTAACCTGTTCATGGTATTTACTTTCAAGGTCCATGTTTCACATCCATACAACAAGACCGACCACACATAACATTTTAGCATTCTCTGCCTTAGTTTTAAGCTGATATTATCATTGCAGAAGAGGGATTTCATTTTAATGAACGCAGTTCTTGCTGCTTCAATTCTGCACCTAACCTCTACATCTGGGTCAAGAGTCTCCGTGAGAATACTGCCGAGGTATCTAAATCTTTCGACCTTTTCGACATTGCAACCATTTAACTGTATCACTGATTCAGAGTGATCTAGTCGTCCAAAAGTCATCCATTTTGTTTTATTGACGTTGATTGTTAGGCCCAGTTGCTCACCAGCATTATTAACAAGATTTAATAGGTCTTGGAGGTCATCGAAACAGTCAGCTAGTAATACAGTATCATCTGCGTATCTTATGTTATTAATGACAACTCCGTTGATCTTAAGACCCTTCTCAGTATTACTTAGGGCTCTTTTAAAGACATAGTTGGAATAGAGATTAAACAATAGTGGCGACAGGATACAGCCTTGTCGTACTCCACGCTGAATGGCAATTGCATTAGATCTCTCATTCCCATGTCTTATTTCTGCTGTTTGGAACCAATACAGGTTTTTTATGAAATTCTGGTCTTTGGTGTCAAAGTTACAATCCGCAAGCATTTTCATTAGGTCAGCATGTTTTACCCTGTCATATGCCTTTTCGTAGTCAATAAAACAGGCAAAAACTTCCTTTCTTTGGTCACGACACTTTTGCAATAGTACATCGATAGACAATAATGCCTCACGCGTCCCAAACGCATTTCTGAAGCCAAACTGGGTGTCATCCAAGTCCTGCTCGCACTTATTGCGTATCCTGGCATGTATTATTTTGAGGAATAATTTAAGGACATGACTCATCAGGCTTATTAATCGATAGTCACTGCACTTCTTAGGGTATTGTTTTTTAGGCAATGTCACGAAGGTGGATTTTAGCCAATCTTGGGGTATATTCCCTGTGTCGTATATAGAATTAAATAACCTCAACAGGTAGTCAACATTTTCATCATTAAAGAGCTTCAACACCTCAACTGGAATATCGTCTGGTCCGCACGCTTTTCTATTGTCTGAAGTCTTTATCGCATGAAGAATTTCTGATTTTAAAATCGATGGTCCATGCAATTGATCATTGGGAATATTAATGTCAGGTCTAATATCTTTGAATGTATCATGAATATACTTTTCCCATGTTTGTAAAATATCTTTTTCATCCAATATTAATTTATTGGAATCGTCAACTAAACATGATGGAGTAATTCTTCTAGAAGTGCCTGTAATTTCCTTTAATTTTTTGTGAAGTTTGAATGCATTGTGACTACGACTGTACGATTCTAGTTCTTCACACTGTGACTTCATCCATTCTTCTTTGGCTTTTTTAATTTCACGTCTAATCATTCTTTGTAAGTTTTTATATTTATTTATTTATTTATTATTTTATTTACGCCCTAATGGGCTTTTACATGAAAATATACATTTACAGTGATTACAATAATTGAACATAAGAAGATAAATGGAGTTTATTGTAAGAAAGCAACACATATAATAAAATTTTGTGCAAATTAGCAAAACACTAATAAGATGGATTCAATATAAAATATACCCAAGCATGAAATAGTAAGTAAAAGAAAGTTCAACATAAAAAGTAAGTAAGTGGGTGTGTTTAAACCCAGTATTAATTGTGTGTTTAACAAATCGATAAACCAATATAAATTAGAGT